>NC_043716.1:979564-1010438 GCF_006229205.1 Suricata suricatta
CCGGTGCGGGTGTCACTTCCTCAGAAACAAGCCTCTGATGTGCACAATCAGAAGTGAGGGAAAATCGATGCACTTCTTCTCATTGTGTAAAATTGGAAAACAAGCTTCATTTTAGTCCAGCCCCCGGGGAGAAAAGAACAAATTAATGGCTCCTGTCAGGGGCCCTGTGCCACCTCTCTGTGCCCAGAGCCGGCTGGGAAGGCGCCCGCGGACACAAGGGTTCTGATTTAGGGCCTGAGGTCCCCGCGTGATTGCAGGGTGCATGCACGTGCCCACGCGTGCACACACGCACACCCACAGACACGAACACGTCCGTCTACACGCGTGCACCTACAAAGACACCATGTGTGGCCGTCCACACAAACACGTGGACATATGAACACCTGAACACAGATGCCCGCACGACCCGCTCGCATGGACTCTCGCTGCAGACCTCGGGCAGCTCACGCTTGCTGGATTCAGCCTCGGTGCTATGCTGCCCTGTGGTCACCTCATACAGCAGTGGGGCGCCCTGGGGGCTCGGTCCGTGAAGTGTCAACTTTTGATCTCTGCTCGGGTCATGGTCTCCCGGTTTGTGGGTTCCAGCCCCGTGTCGGGCTCTGTGCTGACAGCTCGGAGCCTGGAGCTGCTTCGGATTCTGCATCTTCCTCTCTCTCTGCCCCTCCCCCTGTCTGTGCTCTGCCTCTCCCTCTCTCAAAAATAAATTTTAAAAAAGTTTTTAATTAAAAAAAAAAAGAGGGAGGAAAACCACACGGTCGAGGCTACACGGAAGACCGTGCCGGGAACCCAGACGGGTGTCCTTTCATGCCTCGTGCCAGAAAGGGATGATGCCAGACCTCACCCCGGACCCCCAATCCCAGGGTGTCACCTCTGCCAGGACCCCTCCCAGGGACAGAGCTGAGGGGCGCTCCGCTGGGGAACAGGAGGGGAGGTCCCTTCATTCGGCGAAACCCCCCCGGTTCCCTCCTGTGCAGAACACGCCATGTTCATTCATGGCCTCACTCAGGCCTGTGCAGAGCCAGGACCTGCGGGACAAGGACGCAGACGGGCCACGGGCCACGGGCCCCAGAAAGGCTGCAGACCCCCGCGGGTAGGCGAGCAGCGTCCCTCGGGCCTGAATCCTGAGCACAGCCCCCCTCAGCCGTGGACGCAGGCCAGGTCACAGGCCACTTGGCCGTCTGTGCCTCAGTTTCCCCATCTGTACAACGGCACTACTAGTAGTAGGTACTTCGTAAGAGCTGTGTGGACACCGTGTTCTACAAACACACATGACACAGGGTGGCATCCGGCACGCAGGACTACGGGAACATCACTGTTGCCTACTATTCTTTTCTTACCCTAAATGACAGAGAATGCACCAGCTTGGAGGGCCGTGCTCGGCGCAGCCCTGCCCCCTCCCAGAGGCGTCTGGCCCCTCACTGACCGTGACGACCGTGAGCTCCCCACCCCAGCCATGGCCAGGACGACACGGTTTCTTGAACATCAGCTCAACACCTGGTGGCGGGAGGGCCCCCAAGGAGACATTGTGCGTCCACTCTGTAAAAGCCTAGGATACGATTTGCTTTTTTCTTTTCTTTTTATAATTTATTTTTTTAATACTTATTTCTTTTTGAAAGAGACAGAGATGACCAGGGGAGAGGCAGAGACGGGGGAGACACAGAATCCGAAGAGGCTCCAGGCTCCGAGCTGTCAGCACAGAGCCCGATGCGGGGCTCGAACTCACAACTGTGAGATGGTGACCTGAGCCGAAGCTGGACTGAGCCTCCCGGACTCCCCTAGGACGCGATTTTCAAGAAGGCCCGCACATTTTCAGAACTCATGTCGAGCAGGAAGACACCAGCGGCCCACGTGTCCAGGCGTTTCCGTGGGTTCGTGGGGCTCACGGAGAGGAGGTGCGGTGATAGATGAAGGACGTGTGCAGAGGCAGAGAACAGTGGCCGGTTCCCGCCTGGGGTGCGGGGGGCCACGTCCCGTTGTCTGCGCGTCGCCCGCGGGAACGCCGCTCCCTGCGAGTCGTTGGTAATTACCTGAAGCCGGGATGAAAAATGTGACGGTACCCGTGTACTAAGGCATCGTTAGCAGATGCGGGACCGAGGCGGTACTGACACTCCCGGGAGGGGCAGGCGCGTGTGGGGAGTGTCGGATCCACGAGGCGGCCCGGCTGGCCCAGCACTGCGGCAGCGGCCGCGGCGGCGGCAGGAGAAAGGAGCGCGGTTTAGCCACACTCACAGCCGCTCTCCTCCCAGATCGGGCGGGTGGGGGCCCCCGGCCCTCCGCAGGGAGATGTCTTACAGCCACGGCCAAGTCCCAAGTGCACGGGGGCAAGCTCCCCTCCGGGGCCCCTGGTGTCCTCACTGCAGATGTTGGGGAGACAGACTGAGCAGCCGGTGTAACAAGTGTCCCCGGCTCCCTCCTTACAAATGTAACAAGTGTCCCCCCTCAGTCCCACCTCAGCCAGACCCCGGCCCCTTCAGCGGGAGAGAACTGGGCTCACCTCCGTGTGGACTCGCTGTGTGACTCTGGGCAAGGTGCTGAACCTCTCTGAGCCAGTCTCTTTCCTGCACCTGTTAGGCATAAGGGAGACAATTTAATAACGTGTCTCGTCCAGAGCCTGGCCTCTGTTCACAACGTGCACAGATATCAGGGGCTCCGGGGGCCCTCAGTCGGCTGAGCATCTAACTTCAGGCTCAGGTCGCGGTCTCGTGGTTCGTGGGTTGTGGGTTCAAGCTCCACGTCGGGCTCTGTGCTGACAGCTCTGTGTCTCCCTCTCTCTCTGCTCTTCCCCTGCCCGTGCTCTGTCTTTCTCTCTCTCTCTCCCTCAAAAATAAACATATAAAAAATCTTAATAAAAAAAAGTTGCACAGACACCAAGTCGCCCTTATCTGCAAGTCCCCAATGCAAACCCTTCCTCCCTGCCTCACGGCCTCCCCAGCCCTCCTCTCCCGGTTACACTGCTCCTGACGGAACAGCCCTTCCAGCACGTCCTGCGCAGCCCCTGCTGTGTGGCGAGCACAGGGCCCCACACCCTGCACGTGCCCTGGAAGGAACCTTTCCGTTTGCCTTCACTCTAGAAACCGGCTGGCTCCAAGCCCCGGATCACTTGCTACATTGATGGCTCCAAATGTGTCCACTGCTTCTCGGGCCCCTCCACTGAGTCTCCACTGAGTCACCTTCCCTCCCCCCGGCCCCCCGATTCTGAGCTGTCAGCACAGAGTCCGATGCAGGCTCCATCCCTTGAACTATGAAATCATGACCTGAGCTGAAGCCGGATGCTTAACCGGCTGAGCCCCCAGGCGCCCTGATTCCCCGGGAATTTTTAATGAGGGTCACAGAGAGTCGGCCTCATTGGTGTGTAGACCATGAGAGGTACGAGTCTTGCCCCCTGGATGCAGTTGGTCACCGAGTCCCAGAGGCGCAGCATGGAGAAGGACATGGACAGGGACAGAGAATGTTCCGGGCTCCACGTGCCCTTGGGAGCCAGCCAGCACTCGCCAGCCTCACGGTCCCGCCCGCGGGGTCAAGGACCTTGCCCACTGACCCCCCTCTGACTGCGGATCACGGAGCTTCGCTGGGAGCTCAGTGGCCGTCGCCTGCCGCACCCCCCACCTGCCCCAGTGTCCCCTGAGGGCCCTCGGTGGGGAGCGCACCTGCCGGCCGGCTGGTCTGTGACTCGTCAAGCCCGATTCTGCTTCTGTCAAGCTCTTGGTCTAGTGGGGGATCCACACCGTCCGCCGGCAACGTCGTCCATCCTGCGCCTCCGGGGCACGACGCACCAGCCCCGCGGAGAAGCTGCCACTAGAGAGCTCTGCGGCCGCAGCCCGAGTCCAGGCCGGAGGAGCCCGCGAGGACGCGGTGGCGAAGGCGGCTCTGCATCAGGAAGCACGTCACCTAGAGTCACACGGGCTTCAGCAGGCGTTGGCCGAGCAGCCGCTGCGTCCCAGGGGTCGGGCCGAGGCGTGTCCCTTCCCGGACAGGCTGCTTGCGGACGGGCTGTGTCACACCTTGGGAACCCGGGACTCCTCGCCCCTCCCCCAGCCACGAGAGCCCCTCAGCCCAGACCTTCATGTCAGCCACGCTTCCACTGTGCCCGGGTCCCCGCGTCATCATCTCATCTCGGGAGATCTGCCCACCCACCGAGATCTTTGCAGACACCCAGACTCGAGCGCAGAACCCCCCCCCCCCACCGACGTCAAACTGCTCCCTCACTGGACAAGCCCAAGGTCTGACTGCGTGCTTGACATTTTTGGCGACACACGGACAGAACTAACTTGCCCTTGACGGGCTCGGGATCCAGCCGCCGACCTTCCAGGGGACGAAGGCACGGATTTATGAAAGAAGGGGCCCCTGAGGCCGGCTCCCAGCGGGCAAGCAGGAGTCTGCAGGCTGGGGACGTGGAGAAGAACCCCGGAGGGGCGGGAACGGCGTGGGCAAAGCGTGTGTGCCCGGGAACGTGGCAGCACCCGGGAGCCGCTGCACGCGTGGGCACACGGGGGCTGGGAGGCGGTGGGGACCCGGGTCTGCGGGGCGGCGAGTGCGCCCGAGTCCCCGCGTCGGCCGCTCCTCGGCAAATACTCACAAACCCGTCCGCAGGGGTCCACATCCATCTTCTTACTCAAAGTGGAGGAGCGCTGATTTATGACACGGCTTTCACGCACAAAGGCTCTGATTCTATTTTGATTTTTAAAAAGAAAGAGAGCAGCAGCACCCGGGGTTTGCTCGCGGCGGCGTGCACGGAACACAGGAGCGGGAGCACTGGGGGGGATCTAGATGCTCACGCCCCCCCCTACGCTGCACCGTGTTTCTGTCAGTGACCCCGCCCCTTGGTCTCCCGGGTGGGAACAGGCTCTCCAGCCCCGAGGGGAGCTGGCAGGATGCGCCCACTGGAGCTCCGAGCCCAGGCAGGTGCAGGCCCCCCTCCCGTGGGGACCTGCCGGGTTCTCCAAACCCACAGTTGTTTCTGTGGCCCTCCCTTCAGTGGCGGTGGCGGCAGCGGCGGCGGCAGGACCCACAAACAGCAGGGCCACCACCTAGTCGTCTGCAAATCACTGACGCCCTCAGTGCCTCAGTTTCTCGCCTCTAAAATGTGGCCGATTATGAGCAGGTGTCATTCAGAGAAGGTTCCAGACGGCTTCCTATGCATGCTAGTCTTTATCCCAAATTGTGCTCCGGGGGCCTTTATGCCTCTTGCCATCTTTTTCTATGGCTTTTGGTCTCTTTCATGTTATTTGTGCATATTGGTGGTGGTCATTTTTTGAGAGAGAGAGACAGAGACAGAGCACGAGCAGGGGAGGGGCAGAGAGAGGGAGACACAGAATCCGAAACAGCTCCAGGCTCTGAGCTGTCAGCACAGAGCCCAACGCGGGACTCGAACCCACAAACCAAGAGATCATGACCTGAGCTGGAGTCAGAGGCTCAACCCACTGAGCCCCCCAGGCGCCCCTGAAGAACCATCTTGATCATCCGCAAAGTTAGCTGAGTACTTCTCTAATCTGCAGTTATAGGGTAATCGATGGAGTGTCGGTCAAGGCTGAGCGAGCGGACTTCCTTACTACACCATCAGCGAGAACGTAACTCATAACCGGCCCCGTATTTTGGCAAAAATGTGAAAATATATAACCAAGTTTCAAATGTACTGAAATTCCTGATCACGCCTCCGGAACTGATATCTTACAAAAGCACAATGTTGTAACATTGTTTGTGGGGAAAAAATGTGGAAATCACCTAAACATCTGTCCGTATCTGAATGAATAAATTATAGCGCCTTTGTACAAACGAAATTCTACACAAGCATTTTTCAAGGCGCCATATGTACAGACTTGGAAGGATGCCTACCACACACTGTAAATGGAAAAGGGAAGTTGGACACAGTATGCACAGTGTTAATACTCATTCTTTATTTTATTTTTTTAAGGTTTACTTACTTATTTAGAGAGAGACAGAGACAGCATGAGGGAGGCAGGGGCAGAGAGAGAGGGAGAGAGATCCCAAACAGGCTCCACGCTGTCAGCACAGAGCCCAACGTGGGGCTCGAACTCACAAAACTGTGAGATCATGACCCGAGCCTAAACCAAGATGCAGACACTTAGCCGGCTGAGGCCCCCGGGGCGCCCGGCTCATTTTCTATTTTGGAAACCATGTAGAATAGAAGCTAATGATTTATTGAGCGCTTATAGGTCGTCAGGCACTCGGCTACAGTTAATCCCGACATCAACCCCCTGAGATGAACATCCTCATCCCATGTCTCAGAAGAAACTGAGGCACAGGGAAGTCCAGCAAATTTCCCAGGGGTGTGAGGTCAGCAAGGGCTGGAGCCGGACGGCCTGGCCCCTGGCCCCTGAGCCCCGCACCTCCAACCACTGCTGCCTGTGTCACAGGCAGAGACAGACCGGGAGAGGGGAGGGGCCTTTCTGCACCTGCTTCCTCCACTTGTGTGCTGTTTGGGTTTGTTACAATGAGCGTGTAATTGAAAAATAAAAATTTTATCAAAGCACCCAGCCATGCGGAATCCGTGCCTGGGATGGGAGCCAAGAGGGGGTGCAGGGAACCGCAGACACGCTTCTCGGGCTGGCTGAGCTCAAAGCTGACTCTGCGTGGACCCCCATACACTCCTTCCTCCTCGACTGGGGGAGGGGACACGGAGGGGACAGGAGAGGGGACAGGGGAGGGACCAAGTTCCACAGGAGACAGCTTGAGTTCACCCGGCTGGGTGGCTGTGCCAAGTATCTTGATGTCTCTGAGCCTCTGTCTCTGACCGGCAGAGAACGGTCGCCCCCACTCGGGCTTACTTAAGGACCAGGGTCCGAGAGCGGAAGGTGGCTCCCTGCACCTGGCGTCACAGGAATCGTGGCCTCATCTGGGAGCTTTGCTGTCCCATGGGGCCCGCATGCAGCTCTCGGGCCCAAACTCAGTTGGTGGGGGTGTTTTGCAACGACATTGCAGACTCCGAATCCCAGCGAGGTCACATTGTCCCCTGATTCGAGCCCTCTCTCCTTACAAAGTACAAAAGCAGTGGGGCTAGGGGCCGCTGTTCCCGTCCAGCCCTTTGCTCTCACCTCTGCCCTTGGCGTCCAAGTAGGCCGGAGTTTGGAAGAAGCAGTTTGCCTCAAGGTTCCCTCGTCCGGGAGCCTGGAGGAGAGCCGAATGCACCCCCGGGGCGTGGGAAGAGCAGAGCCAGGGCCCTGGGGTCGGCCTCTGCAGACCCACCCAGAGGCTGCATCCACCAGCGGCTGCCGGAAGGGCCAAGGGCCGGGCAGGTTTGGGCCCCTTTGAAGTCTCTGCCCCAACATGAGTATAAATTAGTCCTCCAGGGGCGCCCGGGGGGCTCAGGCCAGCAAGCTTCTGAGTCTTGATTTCCGCTCAGGTCCTGATGGCCCAGTTGGTGAGATGGAGCCTCCCGCCCAGCTCTGTGCTGACAGCCGGGAGCCTGCTTGGGATTCTCTCTCCCTCTCTCTCTCTGCCCCTCCCCTGCTTGCACACTCTCCTCTCTCAAAATAAATAAACTTTATTAAAAAATCTGAGTTCTCCAAATGTTACTCACTGACCCCTGCCTGGCTCGGAGGGCCCAGACGATTTCTCGAATTCCCCCCTCCCAGCCCCTCGGAAGGCCCTGAGACACCGGGGACGCTCTGACACGTCCCAGGTCATTGGCTTACCCCCGAGGTGAGTTCTAGGCGTTCTTGCTTAATGACCCCCCTTCAGAGGCAGCTGCGATGGCCCCGAATGGCACTTGCATTTCCGGGAAAGCAGCCAAACTCAGTAAATTAATACAGGAATGCAGCTGTGGAGAGGCCTCCTTTATGCCGCCAGGCCCTGGCTCCTGGGCCACTGTCAGACCCCGCCCCCTCCTGCAGGGCTCCGCCCAGGGGTGAGCACCACCCCGCCACCAGCAGGGACGGAGCTCCCAGCCCCGAGCCCCGCCTCCCAGCCCCCCCTACCCTGGAGCCCCCGCCCCTGGCCAGGATTCTGGGGGGAACCAGCACCCAGCACAGCGCCTGGCCCCCTCCGCCTGGACCCCATCCCGTCCCACCTCCCCTTTGCAGACCGGGCCTTCCTTGCAAGACGTCAACCTGATGTCTCCCTCGGCTGCACTCCTCCAGCGGCCCCCCACTGGGGGACGGTCCCCCGAAGCCCCACGGCGGCGTGGGGCCTCTTGGGGCGCCTCCTGCCCCGCTCACCCCTGTCTGCTGCGGCCCGGCCATCGCCGTGGCCTTGGGGGACTGCCGGGCTCTGTGCTGACGGCAGAGCCTGCTGGGATACTCTCTCCCTCTCTCGGGCCCTCCCGGGCTTGCTCTCACTCTCTCTCTGTGTCAAAAAATAAACATTAATAAAAAGAAGAAGAAGATGGTGGACAGGTGAACCCACTTCATGTGCCCACCATCCACCGGCCCTGTCCTGTGCTCTGACCGAAAGTGACCAGCGGGGGGCCTGGGACATCCTGAGGGGCGGGCGTTCCCTCCCCCGCTCTCTGGGAGAGTCGCACCCCCACAGAAAGGCCCTTTGGTGGCCCCAGAGCCCTTCCGGCTGGCCGGTCGGCTGCTTCGGGCCAGGTCTCTGGGCCTCAGAAAAGCCCGCAGGCTTCTTTCTGCTGATCTGTCCCGACCCAGCGGCCAAAGAAAATGTTAGCGAGAAAAGAGAGCCTGGAGGGATGGAGTTTAATGGCAGTTGACACGTGGATTTGTCGTGTTGTGAGAAGGCTTAGCGGGGCTGCCACAAGGGGCCTCGTTAATTCTCTGCGCCGAGCCCCAGGCGGCTGAGGATTAGGAGCTCCTCGCCCCCAGACGGTCGGTGCACCAGCACCTGCCAGGCAGACGCCCCCCGCGCTAATCCCAGCCCCTCCTGCTGCTCCGACAACCTTTACGTGATGGACGTGCGTGGGCCAGACACCTGGGGAGGGGGGGGGCCTGATGTCTGTGTTTCCGGCGCGGAGCTCCTCCGCGCTGGGGGGAGGGGAGCAGGGAGAGAGTTCCCACAGTCCAGCTCTGTGCTGACAGCTCGGAGCCCGGAGCCTGCTTCCGAGTCTGTGTCTCGCTCTCTCTCTGCCCCTCCCCTGCTCTAGCTCTGCCTCTCTCTGTCAAAAAAAAATTAACATTTCAGAAACTAGCATTATTTGAATCAAATAAAAATAAATAAAGTAAAAAACAAAAATTTTAATGTGTTCCTAAAAGGCCCGAAACTTCAGAGACCTGAGGCACCAGAAGCAACAAGGAATCATCCAGAACCCGGAGGGAATGCTCTCGTGGCGGCTTCGAGGCACAGAAAGTGCTGGGGCGCCATCCGGTGGCCACAGTGAGCAGCACAGAGAGGAACCGGGCTGTTCAGCTGGAACTGACCCGTAGGGGACTCAGCCCCGTCTTCAGGAGTGAAATCCTGCGGGCAGGTGAGGGTAAGAGGAAGCCAGCGAGCACACTGTGAGGCCGGCAGCGTCAGGGGCCTGGGGTGAGGGCGCTTCTCTAGGAGGTGAGCAAATAGGCTTCCTGCCATCTGGAGAAATCCTCCCGAGAGGAGAGGAAAGGTGGTGCAAAGGTCCTGAGGTGAGTGTTCTTGGTGTGTTCAAGGAACAGAAGAGAGACGGAGGAGACCCAGGAGAGAGAGCCAGAGAGACGCCAGGGGCCTCATGGGACTTCGGTTTTACTCCGGGGGAAATGGGAAGGGCCGCGAGGTTCCGAGCGGAGAAGTGACCTGGCCTGGTTTATGATTTAAGCGGCCAATTCTGGCTGCCAGACGGGAAGCAGACAGCAAAGGGGCAATGTCCAGGTCAGGGGCGGGGGCAGTGAGGGCTCCTGCAGGGAGCCAGGGAGGAGGGGGCAGCTGGCTGGGGCCTGCGAGCGCAGTGTGAAGCCAGGCTCTGGACGTGGGGTTCGAGAGAAAGACAGGAGTCGAGAGAGAGCCCGGCCTTGGGACCCGAGCAATTGCTGCCTGAAGTGAAGGTTCTGGGAGAGGAGAGCCGGCGGACAGGGGGAAGCAGGGGTGAAGCCACAGCAGCAGAGGGGCTGCACAGAGACCCAGAATCCAGAGGCGTGATGGGGGCCGGAGACACGGATGTGGGGTCACCGCGGAGGCCGTGAGACCGAGGGAGGCCGGTGGGGATTCGGGGTCCCGCCCGGGCAGGGCGTCCCCACAGCGTCAGGGGACCGGGGCTCCAACAGGAAGCCCCTCCCCCCCCCGGGAACCGCACCTGCTCCACGTCCGCCAGTGTGCAGGGGAGCAACGGGCTCAGGGCCACAGTCTCCCTGAGGGCTGCTTTGCTGGCTCCTTCCAGATGCAAGGGCACAGGCCGTGTGGGGCCGCCTGCAGCTGTCTGCCCCAGGCCCCAACGATGCCCCAGAACGCTGGTGCCATGCCCGCCTCTGAGCGCATCAAGTATACACAATGCAAAAAGGGAAGCGTGTTCTGTTACCCAGAAAAGCTGCCTATTTTTCTTAATGTTTATTTTTGAGACAGAGAGAGTGTGAGCAGGGGAGGGGCAGAGAGAGAGGGAGACTCAGAATCCGAAGCAGCTCCAGGCCCCGAGCTGTCCGCACAGAGCCCGACGTGGGGCTCGAACCCACAAACTGTGAGATTGTGACCTGAGCCAAAGTCAGACAAAAAGCTACACAGTTTATAGAGATACATGTGTGGGTCTGTCTGTGTGTGTCTCCGAATCTGTGTGTCCGTCCGGAAGGAGCAACTCAATCTCAGCTCGGTCTTGATCTCAGGGTGGCGAGTTCAAGCCCCGTGTTGGGTGTGGAGCCTGCTTACACACATATATTCATACACGAAATTGAAGTGATGTTCTAAATCATTTCTTCACTAAATATCTTATCTGAATGGCAGTGCTGTGCATTCTATATGCAAAAGAAAACAAAAAACAAAAACAAGAGCAGACTCAGTTACTCGGCTCCGGGACAGCAAAGGGACAGTATGATCTTCAGAAGAAAGAGCGGGTAAGTGACGTCTCGCGACCCTCTGCTCCTTCCCTGCCCCGTGCACGGCACATTCACGTCTGTTAGTGGGACCGTCACAAGCACTTGGGGACATGGCTGCCGTGTCCTCACCTTGCAGACAAGATACCCAGATGCTGTCCAGGGTCACGGTCAGCTGGCGGCAGAGCCGTCCAAAAACCCCAGACCCACCGGATCCACCCCCGTGTCTTCCCGCCACTGCCCGCCTCCAGGCACCAAGGCGGAAACAAAAGGCTCTGGATGGACGGTCAAGCCGGAAAGGCTCCATGGAAGCGGTGCCCCCCGCTCACACTGTCTCTCTCTCTCTCTCAACAATAAATAAACAATAGGAAAATAAAATAAAAATGAGTAGGATTTGGGGGACACCTGAGTGGCTCAGTAGATTAAGTGCCTGACTTCGGCTCAAGTCATGATCTCACAGTTCATGGGCTCAAGCCCCGCGTCAGACTCTTTGCTGACAGCTCAGAGCCTGGAGCCTGGTTTGGATCTGTGTCTCCCTCTCTCCGCCCCTCCTCTGCTTACACTCTGTCTGTCTGTCTCTCTCTCTCTCTCTCTCTCAAAAATTAATAAACATTTAAGACAATGAGCAGGATTTTGGCAGATGAAATAAAAAAGGGGAGGAGGCGTGAGTCGATGGACTTACTGAAGCACCTACTAGAGCCCAGCATAGCACATTCATTGGCATTATTCAGTTTGATTCCTTATGAAGCAGACATCACTCCCTCCATTTTACAGATGATAATACTGAGGGCCAACAAGTCCAGTGATTTGGCCAAGATCCCAGAACTGCTAAGGGCAAAGCCCGTGTTCTTCTCCGAATTCTGCAGACCTGGCCCCCCTCTAGCTGACCTCTGACCTCCCATGTGCCTGAGCACGCCCCCTTGACATGCCCGAAATGCAAAATGACAAGTTCAACAACTTACTGATTGCAGGACTCCCGCACCCTGTGTCTGACAGCCTCGGGGCGCCAAAGCCGACACCCCTGCTCAGACGCCCAGGAGAGGTGGGGACAGGTCCCTGGGCAGCGCAGAGGGTGACCAGCTCGTGCGCTGGGGAAGCGCATGTCTCTGCTGTGGCCCTGCTCTGTCCGTCTCTCTCTGCCTGGTCCTGGCCTCCAAGACCCCGGGTGTCCCTCGTTCCCTGAAACCCGAGGAGCCAACCGCCTCGTGAGACAAGAAATGAACGTTTGGGTTTTGTCCCCAGTTCCTGGCACGCAGCTCCTGAAACCCTCGGGACTCACTCTGTATACTAACGAGGCAACAGGTGGCTGCGTGCCGGGGCCTTCAGGGTGGACTCCGGTCACCCCACGGCCGAGGCAGGGCCGGAGGACAGGTGTCCGTGGAGCGCTGCGCGGGGCGGTCCGGAGAGGGCCTGGCCCCGAGCTCGCGGACCCGGGAGGCACCGGCCTCCACTGCCTCCCACCACGCTGCTCCTGAGTCTCGATGATAAACCGCTAAGTAAAGTAAACAGCAAACCCCGAACGGGCCAAGGGGCCTCTGAGGTGTCACCAAACCAGGCAGGAGGGTGGGTGGCCTGGGCACCCGTTCACACCTGACCCCGCACTGGGGCCGAGCCCAGTGGGCAGTGCCAGAGGTCGATGGCTGCAGGACCCCCCCACTGGGGTCCCCGGAGCTCGTACTGAAAGCAGTTGCTGTCATTGGTGTCTGTCTCCAGGCCAGGGTCTTGGGGCCCCCGTAGAGGGCTCAGAAACCCCCAATATCCCACCTGGGCCGCACCCCCCATCCCCTGGCTATTGGAATGCCCTCCAGTGTGGTTACTGGCCCTTATAAAAAAAGAACACTAATATTCATTAAACAGATATTAAGGTTACTAAGAGCTTTTGCTTAAATTGAGCCTCTGGGCAAACCTCTGCTGTCCCATTCAACATATGAGCAAACTGAGGCTGGGGGAATGAACCAGCTCCGCAGGGGGCGGTGAGGGGGGTGTGCGGCAGGCAGAAGGTCCCCAGGCATCTCCAGAATGTGTTACAACAGAGTCAGAGAGTCCCTGACTTGTGCCAATCCCACCAAGAGGAAGAAGGCCTCTGTCCCTACCCCAGGGGCCTGGCTTTGTGGTGATGGGACCGGGCCTGTTCCGCTTTCGGGTGGAAGGTCTCCTGGCTGAGCGCCAGCCCCACGCACGACCCTCCACTCTGCCAGGATGGCCCGAGGGGCTCAGGAAGCCTCCAGAACCTAGGGGGAGCATTTCCATTAGGAGCTGCCCCTGAGACTCACACGGGACCCCACCTGATGGACTTGGCGTGGGTCTGCGCCCCTGCCCCTCCCCCGTCCCCTGCATGTGGCCCCGCCCCAGCCCCGCCCCGCCCCCCACCGGGCACCTCCTTTCCTCCGGGTAGCGGGTAGCTTCCTTCTACGGCTGCTCTCCCCAGTGGCCATCGGGTGGTCGGTGTCCCAGGGCCAGGTGGGCCCCACGAGGCTCTGAGCTCAGCCGGAGGCTCCAGAAGCACACCTCTGCTCTACCGCCCCCCCGCCCCCCACTGCCTGTGGAGGCTCAGGCAAGGACCCTGCAGGACACAGAAGGGTGAGTGGCCCAGCCGGTCCCTCCGGGGTCTCGGGGCCCCTCTGAGCACCTCCTCCCCCTCCCTTCTCCTCCCCACCCCAACCGATGCCCTGGGGCTTGCACCACGGGGTTCTCAGTGATGAATAGGAGTTCACCCTGAGTCAGAGCCTCCCCGGGGCAGCCAGGCCGAGGCCGTCTCACCTGCCTGACACCTGTCCGCCCCACCGCCAGCCCCAGCTCCAGGGACGGCCTGCGGGCCCTCACGGGGCGCCCATGGCCCGCCAGGTGGAGCGGCGGCTGGCCTGGTACCTGTCGATGATGAGGACCGAGGAGCTGCAGGAGTTCCAGCTTCGACTCAGGCTCCCGGAGAAACAGCCCTGCGGCCCCTCCCGTGCCGCCCCGGCCCCGCCGGAGGGGGAGGGCCACGTGGAGGTGGCCTCGCGCCTGGTGGCCCAGTATGGGGAGCAGCAGGCCTGGGACCTGGCCCTCCACACCTGGGAGCAGATGGGGCTGAGCCGGCTCTGTGCCGAGGCCCGGGTGGAGGAGGCACTGATGTCAGGTGCGTGCAGACCGCCCTCTCCCCCCCCCCCCCCCCCCGTCTCCTGCCCCTGGGCCCCCCCCGCCCCTCCCCCCCACCAGCCCTTCCTCTGGGTAGCGACTCGGGACCCCCACGGGGTCCTCGAAGCGCCTGGAGGGAAGAGGCTGGCGCCCCGCGTGTCCACGCGGGTGTGACAGGAAGGACAGGCTGTCGCGCCCAGCCCCCAGGCGCTTGCCTGGCTCGCTGTGAGCGCAGACTCGGGACTCGGGCAGCCCCTTCCCTGCTCTCTGCCTCTGTTACCCCTCTGCAAAATGGGGGCGTAAAAGCTTGCCTCCCTACTCTGCGCGAGGGTTAAAGAAACGACCCATGTGAAACATTTGGCGCAGAGCCCAGCACCTGGTGGGAGCGCGATACATAGTGTCTGCTGCTGTCAGGGGCTCGGCGGCTGCCACCTGACGAGGTGCAGGGGGCAGAGGGTCCGAGCCCCGTACGGAGCAGGACCACGTCCATCAGGACATCACTGTCCATGAGCCTCCGGGGAGGCTACTGGGCATCTTCCGGCCTCTCCTGTCTGAGACCAGAAGCGGGGAGGGGGGAGGGGGGGGGGGGGCCCCCCCCCCCCCCCGGCCCCCACCGCTCCCAGTGACAGGCTCCCACCTCTGTCCCGGTCCCACAGCTTTCTCTTCCTCCATCCCCTGCTCCCCGAGCGCCCCCTCCGCACCGTCCCCCAGCCGGCCCACCTCCACCGAGGTGCTGCGGTGCCTGCAGGGCCCAGAGGGAGGGAATCCGAGACCCCAGTTGGACACAGCCACGCACATGTGGAGGAGGGGTAAGGCCGGCAGTGCGCCCCGGCAGGGGGGCAGGGGCTCCGCCCTGGGGAACCTGTATCTGCGTGGGGGGAGGCTCCGCCCTGGTGAAACGGTGTCTGCGTGGGGTGGGGGGCGGGGGCGGGGGCAGAAAGGAGAAGGAAGGAGGAGGATCCAAGAGCCAGGCCGAGATGGTGCCGGCAGAGGCCTAGAGGGGATCTTCTGGAAGCTTCCAGCACGGAGATGACACCCCCTCTGAAGGGAGAGAGGAGGATGTGAGACCCAGGCGGGGCAGGCAGCGGGCACCACGTTCGACTCGGCCCTCGCCGGGGCATAGCTCACTTCGTTATCTCGGTGGACTCCAGAGGTCCTTGGGGTCAGGGTGTTCCAGAGACTTCTGGGGAGGTCTCCTCCCTCCAGGTGAACCCCGGGAGGAGGGCAGGCTTGCTCCTCAGACCCCCGTAGTTCCCTGTCCTGATGTCTCTTGTCGGCCTCCACCATCCTGAGTCACCCGGCCACAGAACTAACCACAGCCTGTCCCTTCCCCTTCTCATCCCGGCTTGGAGGGCCCCGCAGCCCAGGGCAGGAGGGCTGGTCCGCACCCACACGGCGCTGGCAGACAGAGCCAGGGCTGGGACCCGGAGCCAGCCCTTCCTGCTGCCGCTCCGGGCAAGTCCTCCCTGCTAAGCTCCTCCCTCCTCCGCCTTCCCTTCCCCGTGCTCCCCGAGCTCCAGCTCCAGCTCCACCAGCCAGGCATCCCCTGCCCTCCCGGCTTGCTGTGGACTGGAGCAGGTCACTTCATCCCCCCACGTCCCTCCTTCCCCTTCTGAGCCTCATGCTGCTCATGTCCCCTCCAGCCCCGCCCCACACTACAGAATCGAAGCCTCTGTGACTCCTCCCCTCCGCACAGAACTGTGAGTGTGCAGTGCAGACCCTGTTGTGGGGGAGGGGGCCAGACCGCTCACACCCCCCCACAAGTCCCCCTCCACTGCCCCCGTCAGGATCCCTCTCCCTGGCCACCCCCCATGTGTCACCCAGTCCCACTGGTTCACCCCGTGTGACGACTATGACATGGAGCAATTCCGCCCGGCCCCAACATGTGCTCCCGGCTTCAGATGACACTCAGTAAGTACTTGTCCCTGAAATGAGGCATTCGCCCCTCCTCAAGTGGCTTAGCAAAATCTCCCTACCTTGGGGTGCCTGGGGGGCTCAGTCGGTTGAGCCTCCAACTTCCGCTCAGGTCATGATCTCTCAGTTCATGGATTTGAGCCCCATGTCGAGCTCTGTGCTGGCAGCTCAGAGCCTGGAGCCTGCTTCGGATTCTGTGTTTCCCTCTCTCTCTCTGTCCCTCACCTCACTCATTCTCTCTCTCACTCTCAAAAATAAATAAACACTAAAAAAAAATTTTTTTAAGTGTCTCTACCTAATACAAATTTTCACCAGAAGGAAGTTTCAGACCAGCTACTAAGAGAATAAAATTGAGTTTTCCACCTTAATGATTCTTTTTGGTAATAGTTTTACTGAGATATAATTCACCTATTTAAAGTGGATAATTCAATGGCTTTTTAGTATAGAGTTATATAACCATCGCCCCCGTTTTAGAACATCTTCATCACCCATCCCCCCCACAAAGACCTCACCCACTCACCCACTCCCAAGAGAAACGAAAACCTGTCTTCACACAAAATCTTGTACGTGAATGTTCGTCAAACGAGTATTCATAAGAGCTAGAAAATACCAACAACCCAACTGTGTGTGAACTGATGAACGGACAAACAAAATATAGTCCACGTAGACACAGAGATTACTTTTCAATGAAAGAATGAAGCACTGATAAAACCATGACATGGAGACCCTTGAAAACACAGGAAGTGGAAGAGGCCAAAGAAATGATCATACAGCACGTAATTCCATGTTTATGGGATGTCAGATGGGCAGATGCCCAGAGATGGTTGGGGGATGGGGAAAATAGTAGGTAATGCTAAACGGCAAGGTATTTTTCTTTTTTCACCTTTATGATTTTTTTCAAATTTTTTAATGTTTATTTACTTCTGAGAGAGAAAGAGAGAGAGACAGTGCAAGCAGGGGAGGGGCAGAGAGAGAGGGAGACACAGAATCCGAAGCGGCTCCAGGCTCCCAGCTGTCAGCACAGAGCCTGACGCAAGGCTCGAACCCACGAACTGTGAGGTCATGACCTGAGCTGAAGTTGGATGTTTAACCGACTGAGCCCCCCGGACACCCCCCACCTTTGTGATTTTAAACCTCCGATTACCAACACCCACCCCGAGGATCGCAGTGAGAGCTCAGAACGTAGGGGCCTGACATTAAATGGGTACTCGGTAAACGGCAATTTCCTTCCTGTCTCTCCCCCCAGGAGACCCTTCCTGGCCCCTTTTCCAAGCGCATCCTAGCTCCCCAGACCAAGAGTCGCCACTCCAGGAGTCACCCAGTGCTCCGACGTCCACGGCGGTGCTGGGGCACTGGGAGTCCCCACCTCTGCTCAACCCAGAGCCCGGAGGGCAGGAGGCTCCGGAGGCTGCTGCATGGCCTCGGGATGAACTGAGCGGGGACCGCCAGGCAGGTGAGGCCCTGCAGAGCCGCGGGCACAGGGCGGGCGGGGGCAGAGGCCGGCTGAGCCCGGGCCCCCCCGCTCTGCGGGGGTCCCTCAGGCAGCTAAGGCACTGCTTCCAGATGTGTTGGCCAGTGGAGGAAACAGCTCAGGCCCTGAGCCTGGCGCTTCCCCTCTGTCCGTGCAGGTGTCACAGCCCCTCCCTCGTGAGACCAGGTCATTGTCACCCTGTCCCAGAGATGAGAAGGGCTCTGCTCAGAGGGTAGAGTTTCGGGGTTACTGGAAGTCAGGTGGAATTCAGTCCTTGTCCTTCTGTCTGAAGCCACAGTCCACGCCTGTTACTCCACATCACGCTCCCTCTGCCATCTGGGCAGCAGGGACAGTCACAGGCTCACGGTTTCCTGACACCACTGCCAAGCGGTCCCCCGAGACCAGCCCCTAATGGTAGGAGATGCCCCCTTTGAAACCAGGAGGTGTTAAGTTCAAAGGATTCTTTGTGCACCCAAGTAGGACCGAATTGTGGATTTCCGTCCTGAAATGTGTGTGCCTGGACTCCAAGGGGATGGATGGACTTAATTAGTATAACTTAATTAGTTATACTGCCTTCTGTTCAGGAAAGGAAGGAAAGAAGGAAAAGGAAGGGAGGGAGAGAGGACATTTTACAGAAACATACAAATGCAAAAACCTTACAAGAGAAAAGCAAATATGAAAGCCATGAGGGCTAATTGTTTGCAAATAATTAATTATTAATTGATTTTGAGCATCCTAGCAACCAGGGCAAAAGGGGAACTATAATAGGGTTGCATAATATCTGTTACTCAGTAGAAAAGACCAAATCAAGGGAAATACATTGTTTTTCTGATTCTAAATTCTGTGGGGTTTTCCCCTCCAGCTTTATTAGGGTATAATTGGCAAATCGACCTGTATGTAAAGTGTACAAAGTGATGATTTGATATGCCCACCCACTGTGAAGTGATCACCACCACCGCAGCCGTCACATCCGTGAGTGTGTGGTGAGGACACTTAAAATCTAGTCTCTCCCCACACCTCCAGTATGGAGCACAGCAGGCTTGACTCCGGTCACCATGCCTACATTAGACCCTCAGAACTTGGTCATTTCGTAAGTGAGAGTTTGTGCCCTCGGACCGACGTCTCCCCATTTCCCGCACACCCAGCCCCGGCCTGCAGCCCTCCGCTCTCTGTTTTCATGAATTTGAATCTCTTTTCACATCCCACATGGCGGTGATACTACGCAAGATTTGTCTTTCTCTGCCTGGCTCGTTTCGCTAAGCGTAATGCCCTCCAGACTCACGTCACGAATGACGGAATTTCCTGCTTCTTATGGCTGAGAAACAGTCCACTGTCCCTCTATGCCACACCTTCTTTATTCACCTGTCAGCCAGAGGACGCCTGGGCTGATTGCCACGCCGTGGGCTGTGGTAAACAATGCTGCAGTGAACCTGGGGGTGCAGACATCTCCTCAAGATACCAGTTTTGTTTCCTCTGGGTGCATACTCAGATGTGAAATTTACTGGATCATAGTTTTAACTTTTTGAGAAAGCTCCATACTGATTTCCACGGACGCTGCACCAACTTACATCCCCACCAATGGAACACGAGGGGTTCCTTTTCTCCACAACCTCACCAACACGGGTTATCTCTTGTCTGTTTGATGATCGTCTTCCAGAGAGGTCTGAGGTGCTATTTGATGTGCATTTCCCTGAGAGTTAGTGATGTTTGCGTACCTCTTTGTGTACCCATTGGTTCTTCGTACATCCTCTTTGGGAAAAAATGTCTATTTGGGTCTTTTGCTCATTTTTTCATCACGTTATTTGGGTTGTTTTGTTTAGTTTTTGCTGTTGAGTTGTAGGAGTTCTTTATATATGTTTCATAGTAATTCCCTTACCTGATATATCGTTTATAAATATTCTCCTCCATTTCATAGGTTGCCTTTTCATTTTACTGATCATTTCCTCTACTGTGAAGAAGCTTTGTAGTTTGGTACAGTCCCGCTTTTGTATTTTCTTCTATTTCTTGCATTTGTGGTGTCATATCCAAAAATTATCAAGACCAACGTCAAGGACTTTCTCCCCCATATTTTCTCCCAGGGGTTTTATGGTTTCAGATGTTACATTTAAGATTGCAACCCATTTTGTGTTAATTTATGTGATGTAAGGTAGGGGTCCAGTTTCATTCTTTTGCACATAGATATCCAGTTTTCCAACATCACGTATTGAAGAGGTGGCCTCTTCATTGAGTATCTCGGCCCCCTTGTCAGATTTCACTGACCATACATGTGTGGGTTGGTTTCTTTCAATTCTGTTCTGTTGATCTATGTGTCTTTTTTTTATGCCAATACCATACTGTTTTGATTATTGTAGCTTTGTGAGAGTGTTTGAAATCAGGAAGTGTGGTAATTCCAACTTTTTTTTTCTTCTCAAATTGCTTTGGCTATGAGGTTTTTGTGATTCCATAAGAATTTTATGATTGGGCTTTTTCATGTGCTTGAAAAATGCCACTGGAAATTTGATGGGAATTACACTGAATTTGCTGATTGCTTTGGGTCTTATGGACTTTTTAACAATATTAATTCTTCTAATGCAGGAAATCCAATCTTCTCATTTATTTGTGTCTTCTTCCATTTCTTTTATCAGTACTTTATGTTTCCTGGGTACAGGCTTTCACCTCCATGGCTAAATTGATCCCAAAGTGTCTTATTTATTGTTTTTTGATGCTATCTTAACAATATTTCTTTTTTATGTTTTTATGTTTTTTTATTTACTTTTGAGAGACAGAAAGAGAATGTGCGAGCAGGGGAGGGTTAGAGAGAGAAGGAGTTACAGAATCAGAAGCAGGCTCCAGGCTCTGAGCTAGCCGTCAGCACAGAGCCCGATGCGGGGCTCAAACCCACAAACTGTGAGATCATGATCTGAGCCAAAGTCAGATGCTCAACCGACTGAGCCCCCCAGGCGCCCCATTGATGCTATCTTAATATCTCTTTCAGATAGTTCATTGTTAGTGTATAAAAATGCAGTCGACATTTTGTTGATTTTATTGATTTATGCTGATTTTGTTGATTTTGTATCCTGCAAGTTTACTAAATTCTTTTATCGACTCTAGCAGGTTTTGGTGGAGTCTTGAGAGCTTTCTCTATGTAAGATTATGCCACCTGCAAACAGAGACATCTTACTTCTTTCTTAATGATTTGGGCCCCTTTTCCTTGTTTTGCTTGCCTGCCTGCCTGCTCTCCCGGGGACTTCTGGGACTCTGTGGAACAGACGTGGTGAGAGTGGGCATCACTGTCTTGTTCCTGGTCTGGGAAGAAAAGCTTTCAGCCTTCAGCATTGAGTCTGAGGTCAGCTACCAGCTTTCCTGTCTGCCCTCGACCGTGTCGGGACATGCTCCTGCTACGCCCAGTTGGTTGAGAGGTTTCAGCATGAAAAAAGAAAAAGTTGAATTTTCTCAAGTGCTTTTTCCGCATCTGTGGACATGGTCGTATCATTTTTATCCTGGATTCTGTGACTGCGGTGTATCCCTTTTGTTGAATTGCCTGTGTGGAGCCACCCTGGCATCCCAGACGCAAGTCCCCTCGGTGGTGGCATATGATGCCTTCAGTGAGCTGTTGAACTTGGCATGCTAGTAGTTTGTAGAGGGTTTCTGCATCTGTGTTCGTCGGGGCTACCGGCCTGCGGTTCTCTCTTCTTGGAGTGTCGTCGCCTAGCCTGCCATCAGGCCAAGGCTCGCCTCCTCACGGGACTGGAGTCATGGTTACCTCCTCTTCCATTTAATTCTTTAAATATTTTGTAGAATCCACCGGGGAATACATTTGTTCTGGGTGCTCCTGGTTGGAAGATTCTTAACTACTGATTCAGTCTGACGAGTTAATGGATCTGTGCAGACTTCCTATTCCTTTGTGGTTCCGGCTTAGTGGGCTGGGATATAGCCTTTCTTCCAGGGCGTCCGGTTAGTTGGTGTATGGTGGTTCCTCTCATGGGCCTTTGTCGCTCTGCAATTTCAGATGTAATGTCTCCCTTTTCTGATTTTATTTATTTGAGTCCTTTCTCTTTTTTCCCCCCTTAATCTTACTAAAGGTTTGTTGACTTTATTTTTTTTAATCAGCTTTAAGTTTACTTGTCTTTCGTTTTTCAAAATCTCTCTCCTTTATTTCTTCTCTGATCTTTGTGATTCCCTTCCTTCCGCTAACTTGGACCTCATTTGTTCTTCTTTTTCTGGTTCCTTGAGTGTAAAGCTTACTTGAAATCTTGCCTTTTTCTTAATGTTCGCACACATCACCATATAGTCCTTCTTCGAACAGCTCTCGCTGCGTTCTAGATGCTTGGGATGCCGTGTTTCCATTTTCATTTGTCTCAAAGCATATCTTTACTTCTCTTTTAATTTGTTCTTTTAACCTATTAATTGTCTGAGACGGTTGCTTAATTTCCACTTCTTTGTAAGTTTTCCCAGTTTCCTGCTGTGAATGATTTCAAGTCTCATACACCACAGTTGGAAAAAATACTTGATGCGACTTCAGTTTAACTGGCTTCTTTATCGACTACCCTGGAGAACGTTCTGTGTGCGTTTGGATGGAATGTTCTCTGTGTCCAGCGTGTCTGTTCCATGAGGTCTGACGTGTGGTTCAAGTCCAGTGTTTCCTTACTGACTTTCTGTCTGGATCGCATCTCCATTGTTGACAGTGGGGTATGAGAAGCTCCTATTTTCTTCCTGCCGACACATCTGCTAATATTTTCTCGACAAATTTAGGCGTCTTACTGTCCTAATGAATTGACCCCATTGTCACTATATGACAACCTTCTTGTTCTCTTATTACAGTTTTTGACCTGAAGTCTGTTGTGTCTACTATAACTACTTCTATTGTCTTTTGATTTCCATTTGTGCGGAACATCTTTTTCTATTCCTTCACTTCAGCCTAAATGTTCCAGAAAGCTGAAATGAGTCTCTTTTAGACAGCAGACAGTTGGGTCTTGTTTCTGTTTTTTTGTTTTAAGATTTTACCTTGAAGGAATCTGTACACCCAACGTGGGCCTTGAACTCATGACCCCGAGATCAAGAGTCACATGCTCCTCCAATTGAGCTAGCCATGAATCCCTGGTTTTTTTTTTTTTATTTTAAAGCACTATTTTAAATGTTTATTTATTTTTGAGAGAGACAGAGGGTGAGCAGGGGAAAGTTAGAGAGACAGGGAGGCACAGAATCTGAAGCAGGCTCCAGGTTCTGAGCTGTCAGCACAGAACCTGACACGGGGCTCAAATCCATGAACCATAAGATCATGACCTGAACCGAAGTCAGATGCTTAACATGCTTAACTGAGTGAGGCACCCAAGTGCCCCCACTTTTAAAATTTTAATCCATTCAGCCTATGTCTTCTGATAGAAGAATTTAATCCATGTACATTTAAAGAGATTATCAGAGCACCTGGGTGGCTCAAATGGTTGAGGCTTCTTTATCAACTACCCTGGAAAATGTTCTGTTCTGTGTGCGTTTGAGAAGAACATACATTCTGCCACCAGTCAAATTCTGACTCTTGATTTCAGCTCAGGTCACGATCCCAGGGTCATGGGACTGAGCCCCCCATCAGACTCCACGCTTAGCTCCATAATCAGCGTGGAGCCTGCTTAGGACTCTCTCTCTCCCTCTCTCACTCTTCTCTCCCCCTCCCCCTCTATCTCTCTCTCTCCCTCTGCCCCCTCCCTTGCTTGCACTCTCTCTTTCTCTCAAAAAAATAAAATAATTTCCGATAGGTAAGGACTTGCTATTGCCATCTTGTTCATTGTTCTCTGGCTGCTTTGCTGTTCCTTAATTCTTTTCTTATTATTTTTCTGTCTTCCTTGGTGATCTGATGAATTCCCATAGAGGTGTGTTTTCATTCCTTTCTCTTTATCCTTCATGTGTCTACAGTAGGTTTTCTCTTTGTGGCTACCATGAGGCTTACATAAAACATCTTATTGCTAGAGCAGTCTATTTTAAGGTGATAACAATTTCATTTTGATCACATAAAAAATCTACCTTTTACTTCCACACACACATTCATTTTGGTTTTGATGTCATGATTTACATTTTTTAATATTGTGCACCCATTAAAAATTATCGTAACTAGATATTGTCTTCTAGCCTTTCTATCAGAGTTCAGTGGATCACACCCCACCATTACAGTATCGAGAGTATCCTGAATTTCACTACACACTGACTTTCACCAGTGAGTTATACGTTCGTGCATTTTCCGATGACTAATTAGCATCTTCTCATTTCAGCCGGAAAAACTCCCTTTAGTATTTCTCATAAATCAGGTCTAGTAGTGATGAGCTTTTTGTTTCTATAGGAAAGTATCCCTCCCTCTCCCCTTCCTGAAGGACCCCCTGGTCGGGTCAAGTGGTTTTTGTTGGCAATGTATTTCTTTCAACACTTTGAATAAGTGGATCAATCAGCCCACTCCACCTGGGCCTGCAAAGTTTCTGCTGAGAAATCCGCGGACGGCCTTTTCGAGTTCCCTTGTATGTGAGGAGTCATTTTTTTTTCTTGCTTCTTTCAAAATTCCCTCTGACTTTGATTTTTTTTTTTTACAGCTGTATTATAATGTGGATAGGGAAATCCTCTTTGAATGGAATCTGTCCTGGGACCTATGAGCCTCATGTATCTGGATCTCCATGTCTTTCTCCAGCTATGAGAAATTTTTAACCATTATTTCTTTAATTATAAGCTTTCTGTCCCTTTCTCTCTCTCTGCTCCTTCTGGGACTCCCAGAATGCAAATATCACTGTGCTTGTCGGTGTCTTGACTCTTTTTTATGCTTTATTCTCATTTCTTCTCTGGCTGCAGAGTCACAGATGACCTGCCTCCAAGTTGACAGGTTCCTTCTCCTGCTTGATCACATGTGTTAGTGACGCTCTTCAGTGCATGTTCTCTTCATTTCATTCGTTGTATTCTTCAGCTCAGGGATCTCCACTTGTTTCTCTTTCAGGAGTCAGTCTCTCTTTGAACTTCTCGTTTCGTTCGTGTATGACTTTCCTGTCACGGGGCTGTCTGTCTGTGTTCTCATCTGGCTTGCTGAGCTCCACGAAAGGAATATTTTGACATCTTTGGCAATTGACAGACCTCCCTTCTGGAGCATCGATTGCTGGAACAGTATTGTGTTCCTTTGCTGGTGTCATCTTTCTTGTTTTCTCACATTTCCTCTAGCTTTTGGGTTGATGGAGGATTTATCTCGTGCAGACTCTGCGAGCTGGTGCTGGCTGGGAAAGGCCATCATCTGTGGGTAGATATGGGGGGGGCAGTTCTGAGTCCAGGAAAGGCTCCACCGATTCCCCATGCCGCTCCATCTCCTGAGGTCAGTGTCAGCGAAGATGGAAGGCGTCCTCAACAGCCAAGGCTGATCTCTTATTCTGCCCCTGGGGACATCACGGCCAAGAGGATCCCTTGGATAGAGCACAGCAGGTGGCCCGGAAGGGGTCCTGAAAGTTGTTGAGTGAATGAATGAACCAGTGAAAGAACGAACACAGGGACAGATCTACTCTATACCTTTACGCCCACCTTTCCCTCCCTTCTGTAGGACTCAGAGAGAGAAATCAGCACCAGAAGACAGAGAGGCCCAGCCCTGCACAGCGGTGGCAAGATGACGATTTACACCCCGAATTCACACAGCTGCTGCTTCTACACAGAGCGCACCCCAGAGGCCATGAGTCCCTGGCCAAGGGCAGCTGGCACCACGGGACAGTGGAGAAGCAGGGACATCTGATTGAGGTCAAAGACTTGTTTGGCCCAGTCCCGGGTGCCCAGGAAGAGCCCCACACGGTCGTGCTGCTCGGGGACGCCGGCGTCGGGAAGTCGACGATGGCCCGGTGGGTGCAGAGAGCCTGGGAGGAAGGCCTGCTGTTCACGGACCGCTTCCGACATGTCGTCTATGTCAACTGCAGAGAGCTGTACCGGTCAGAGGCCACCAGCCTCAGCGACCTCATCGCTCAGGGCCGGGCTAGCCCTGGGGTTCCTGTAGGGCACATCCTATCCCAGCCGGAACACCTGCTCCTCATCCTCGACGATCTGGGGGAGCCCAAGTGGGTGCTGGAGGAGTGGAGGTCCATGGGCCAGCGGCAGCCAGTGCGTGCCCTGCTGGACGGCTTGCTGGGGAGACGTCTGCTTCCAAGGGCGTCTCTGCTGGTCACAGCACGGACCACCGCGCTGCGCAAGCTCACCTCCTCTCTGCAGCAGCCTCGGTGGGTGGAGGTCCTGGGGTTCTCCGAGTCCACCAGGAAGGAATACTTCCACGCTTATTTCCAGAACGAAAGCCAAGCGGTTAGAGCCTTTAGTTTGGTGGAATCGAACCAAGCGCTCTTGTCCATGTGCCTGGTGCCCTTGGCCGCCTGGATGGCCTGCACGTGCCTGAAGCGGCAGATGGAGCGGGGACGAGAGCCTGAGCTGGCGCCCCGGACCGCCACTGCGCTCTGCCTGCACTACCTTTCCCAGGCTCTGCCGGCCCAGCCGCTCGGGGCTGCGCTGAGCCCCCTCTGCTCTCTGGCCGCCCAGGGCATCTGGCGGGGGAAGAGCCTCTTCGGCTGGGGAGACCTCCGGAAGCACGGCCTGGACCCGGCCACCATCTCCACTCTGGTGAAGGCCGGCGTTCTCCGGAAGCACCCCTGCGCCCCGAGCTATGGCTTCCGGCACCTGTGCCTGCAGGAGCTGTTTGCGGCCGTGTGCTGCGTGCTGGGGGGCCCTGGGGAGCAGAGTCGGCGCCCCGACGGCGTCGCGGGGACCGAAAGCCTGCTGGAGGCCTACGGGAATCCGGACCTGTTCGGGGCCCCCACCACGCGCTTCCTCTTCGGGCTCCTGAGCAAGCAGGGGGAGCGGGACCTGGCGAGCGTCTTCACCGCCCGGCTGCGCGAGGCCCGGAGGCGGGAGCTCCTGCGCTGGGCGGAGGCCCAGGTCCGGAGCCAGCCGCCCACTCTGCAGCCAGGCTCCCTGCAGCTGCTGCGCTGTGTGTACGAGGTCCAGGACGAGGGGTTCCTGACGCAGGCGATGGCGCACTTCCGCGGCGCGAGGCTGTGCGCGCAGACGGGCCTGGAGCTCCTCGCCTCGGCGTTCTGTGTCAAGTTCTGCTGCCAAGTGGAGAGGCTTCAGCTGAACGAGGGTGGACGGCGCGGCCAGGCGCGGGTTCCCCCCGGCACGGCTCTGTGAGTGCCCCCCCGCCCCCGCCCCGGCGCGCAGTCCCTCCCCGCACCCCACCCCCATCCCCCTCGCCAAGCCTGGCACCTAAAACGGAGGCCGCCAGTGGCTTCTAACTGCAAATCTGGCCCCCATGCCCTGTCCACCCGAGACCCTCGGTGGCAGCCTGCCCGCACCGGGGGGCCGGCCCGCTCGGTCCCTCGTACTGCTGCTTCCTGTCCTGTCTGTGACGGTGGCCACCTTCTCTCCTGGCACACTTCCACCCCTGTGCCGGCCAGGGGTCCCCTCCACGCCGCCCACCTGTCCCTGTTTCTCTCTCTCCAACCCCGAGATGGCTGGTGGCCATGACATTGGTCCTGAGATGTCCCTCATCACCTGAAAACGTGTGTGCCTGGAAGAGAGTCTATTTCTCCCTGAAAAACTGGCTTCCTTCTTAGAGCCAGTGAGGCACTAGCGCTCAGCCCCCAGCCAGCCTCGCCGTGAGCTCCTACCACCCGCAGTGCTGACCGCTTAGTGCCTGTGTGACTACCCGCAGATGCTTCATTCCATAAGTATCTACTAGGAACTGATTTTAGGGGGCCCCTGGGTGGCTCGGTCAGTTAAGCGTCTGACTCAATTTCAGCTCAGGTCATGATCTCACAGGTTAAGGGTTGCAGTCAATGAGTGGAAATTATACGGGGCAGAGGCGGCTCTAACGCTCCCGGATGAAACCCATCATCCTCCGTCCTGAGACACTCTGCGGTGGCACGTCCTCCTGGGGACCGTCCCTGGGGTCCGGCTGCCCTTGGAAGGGGAGAGGGGCCCCTGCTGTCCACCCCGGGGCAGCAACAGACAGGGTCACATACAACACCCCCCACGAGTCATCCTCAGCCCGCCTCTCCCCGCCCCTGCCCCTTCCTCCCGACCCTCCTCTCTGTTCTGGGCCCCGGGGACCCCGGACTGTCTGTGCGGAAGGAAGACAGGTGTGTCTGCACTGAAGGGAGGAAGGCTCCCCGGACCCTTGTCTGCCCCATGCTGGGCACCGCAGATAAAACAAAGATGAGAAACATCTGCCCCTGCCCGCAGAGACCTGGCGGACACTGGAGGGTGGTGGGGGAGGCCTGGGAGTGAGGACCCACCCAGGGCAGGGAGCAGGGGCGGAGGAGCCGGTGGGGGGACCCCTCTGTCCAGGGCAGGGCACCGTCTGTTGCTTTCGGTGCTTCGAGGGGCAGAGCCCCCGTGTGTTGTGCAGGGCTGTGGGCGCAGGCCTCGCGCACACAGGTCACACGTGTCCCCTCCCTCAGGCTCAGCTGGGCCCCGGTCACGGATGCCGGCTGGCGGGTCCTCTTCTCCACTCTGCGGGCCACGGGAAACCTGAAGGAGCTGGACCTGAGTGGAAACTGCCTGAGCCCGTCCGCAGTCCAGAGCCTTTGTGAGGCGCTGAAGGCCCCCTCCTGCCGCCTGGAGACGGTGCGGTGAGTCTGGCCTGCGCCCACTCCGAAACGGGGCGCAGGAGGCCCTGGACGCACAGTTCCACTTAGGGCTGTGTGCCATGAGCCGACCGCGCGAAGACTTGGGTGAAGAAGAAAGGGAGGAATTAAGGCAGAGTGAAATGTAAGAGCAGTGAAAGGAGTGTGTGTGTGTGTGTGTGTGTGTGTGTGTGTGTGTGTACTTGCTCAGACTTAAGAAGGAAAAGCCTTGAATTTGGAAATTGATCCTGAAAGACACAAGGAGAGCAGTAAGCACTGGTCTCCCTTTTCTCAGACGAGACAGACCGGCCATGGAGGGCGACAGCAGCTGCTCTACTGTATCAGGAGGGTGGGGGGAGGCGGGAGGGGGACACAGGGAGGGAGGCACCAAGGCTGGGCTCTGGGAGGCCACGGGATTCCCATCTCCTGGCTCCATCTTTCTCTGTGAAGTAGGACTTGAGGTGTCTGCTCGGCCTGAGGCTTGGCCGTCGGAGGTTCGGGGAAGGTGCCGTTCTGCAGTGGGCACTGTCCAGGGGGAGTTTCTGCCTCCCAGACATTGCTGGGGCCCACGAGAGAGTGGTGGCCACGGTTCACGGCGACCACCGCCTGCCCCCTCACTCCGGCGGGAGCGGGTGTCCGGTTCGGAAGCAGGAAAACGGCGGAGTCTGGGGTTAGGGGGAAGGGTGTGATGGAAGGTCACGTTTAGGATGTTGGCGATGATGGATCATGGACTTCAAGCCAGATGCCAAGGGAAGCAGAGAAAAGAACGTGGCGAGATGGAAGGAGGAGGAGCAGGAAGGAACTGAGTGAGGACGTGGAGCCAGCAGAGTAAGGAGGCAAGTCCTGCCCGTGTCCCGCCTTCCGTGGCCCTCCCAGAGCCGGTCAAGCCAGAGCGGCTGCGTTGGGCAGAGAAGGCCCTTGAAAGGGACCCGGAAACTCTGGCTCTGCCTCACACGTCACGCCCAGGTGGGAGGACTCGTCTTCGACGGGCCCCTCAAAGGCAGAGAATTTCATGTCCCTCACTGTCTTCTTGGACCTTCAGAAAAGAACGTGTGATAATCGGACAGCAGGGGACATTATTTCCACTTCCACATAAGAACCGAGGTACAGGGAGGTCAACTGACTTGCCCCAATTTTCTTTTAAGATTTTATTTTTTATAAGTAATCTCTACAGTCAACGTGGAGCCCCAACTCACCCCCCGAGATCAAGACACCCGCGCCGCTGACGGAGCCAGCCAGGCGCCTACTTTACACCGCTAGAAGCGGAGACGGGACCCAGTGAGGGCACAGCACCCACACGACCTGTCATCAGGAGAGCCGGGATCCGCGTGGCGCTGGCTTCCTGGGTCGTGTCATCAGAGGACGGGATTTCCCCAGGCACAATCAGCATGGGGCCGGGCGATGCGACCCCCTCCCTGGGAACCTCGGCTCTACACGGAAGGGCGCAGAGCACATCGCCGTTGGTCACAAGACTATCCGAGACCCTGCAGCGGAGCCCTGACGGGTGACTGGCTGCTGCTGTCGTAGCGTGGGCTGGAATCAAACCTGGGGTGTCGGCAAGGACGGCAGGACGTGCCGAGCACGTCACAGAGACAAGGAGGGGCCGGGGACCTCAGAGAGCAGTCACCAAACGAAGTCAAGAGGACGTGAGGGAGCCGGGTCCTCCCTGGGACGGAGGGGAGGGGGAAGGGCCGCGCGGGAACTGAGGTCAGGGAGGGGCGCGGAGTGCAAGGGTCCCCGGCAACGGCCCTCCAGGTGGCAGTCGTGTGCCTGGCGCTGTTCTGAGCACAAGGCGCACATTATCGCTTGTGACATTTGCAACCACCCTGCGCAGCAGGTGTGATAAATGCTTGTCGCCGGTCAGTGAATGTGGAGAGGAGGAAACCTGCCCGGGTCCTCACCTGGGAGCCAGCAGAGGCCAGATCTGAACCCATGTCTGTCCGGCGCCCAAGGCTATGCCCTTCTCCAGCCCTTTCCACTGCCCCAGATCGCATGACCTCGGCCTCCATACTGCAGTCCAAGGCCAGGAGTCCTCCGTGGGGCGGGGGAGGGGCAGTCAGGGGTCCTCCGTGGGGCCAGGCAGGTGGGGTTGAAGGAGGGCGTCCACACGGCAGAGCTTGAACGGCGAATCATTCGGGGATGAGTAAAGCCACAGCAGAGACACGTTTGTTGCTGCTGAGATGGGTCCTGGGGGCAGAAACGTGCCCGGTGGAAACAGGGATGGCAACAGGCAGGAAATCAGATGTGCCCGGCGTGGACACGTGGCCGGCGGGAGGTGGCGGGCCATCTGGGAAGCAGGGCCCCAGATGTGAGGCGTGCCTGGGAACAGCCCAGGAGGGCAGGGGTCGTCCGGTGAGGAAGTCAGAAGGAAGCGGGGTAGACAAGGGACAGCAGATCTTGGACATCAAGAGATTTCAGGGTGGGAAGGGGGCTTTGACGGAAGCAGAGCCAGGCCCTGCCTCAGGCTCCTCCCTCCTCAGCAGAGCCCCCAGCACATCCCCCCCACCCCTGCAGGCACCTGTCATGCGTCCATCTGCAGCTCCAGACCTCCAGACCCAAACCCCGAACCCTCCTCCAAGGTACCCCGGAGGCTCCTCAAACTCAGCCCGCTCTAAACTCACTCCCCTCCCAGCTCCCCCAGGACCAGCTGAGCAGCTTGCAAACGCTGAGTCCTTGCTCAGACATCAGGGGAAAGCGCCATTAAAGGCAGGAGGATAGGAAGCCTTTGTTTCCCTTCCCCAGTCTCTGCCTCAGCCGCTCACGGCGTTTCTGATTTGCTATTTAATGTTGCCCGTTTTCATGCACGGAGATACTGACAGGGGTGCGCAGGCCTCCCGCAAGCCGGCGGCCCACACACAGGCCGGAGCGCCCACACACAGGCC
>NC_043716.1:1010538-1014249 GCF_006229205.1 Suricata suricatta
GGGGCTGGGCCGGGTGTGCAGTTTCATCAGAGAAGGCGAGAGCTCTCCAAGGTGAGTTTGGAGCAAAGACCTGAAGCAGGCGAGAGAACACGCCATGAGGTGTCAGGTGAGGCGAGAGGCAGAATGGACAGCAGGTTTGGGGCGCCTGGGGGCTCAGGTCATGATCTCACGGCTTGTGAGATGGAGCCCCACGTCAGGCTCTGTGCTGACAGCTCGGAGCCTGGAGCCTGCTTCGGAGTCTGTGTCTCCCCCTCTCTCTGCCCCTCTGCCTCATGATCTCTCTCTCTCTCTCTCAAAAATAAATAAACATTAAAAAACAAAAAGAGAAAGAAACAGCAAGTGTAAAGGCCCTGAGACAGGACCAAGCCTGGAATAATATTTAAGGAATGACAAGGAGGCCAGTGAGGATGGAGCTAACAGGATGGTAGACAGGTATGACAAGAAGCCAGGTCCCCAGTGTCCTGTAGATAAGGACAAGGCCCTTGAGTTTAACTCTGAGCACTTGGCAAATCGTGGGAGAGTTTTGATCAAAACAGATCTTTGTTTCTCTGTCTGTCCCGCAGTGGCTGTGCCCCGGGGGCCCTGGGGGGTCTTGCGGCTCTGCCCGACCCAGAGCAGGTGCCTGGCGGGTGCTGGCGGGTGTCTGCGGAATTCAGGGTCATCGGTGCATGTTTCCCACAGGCTGGCCGGCTGCGGCCTCTCGGCCGAGGGCTGCAAGGACCTTGCCTCCGGGCTGAGCACCAGCCGGACCCTGACGGAGCTGGAGCTGAGCTTCAACTCAATCCTGGACGCCGGAGCGGAGCACCTGTGCGGGGGGCTGGCCCGGCCGGGCTGCGGGCTTCGGCGGCTGCTGTGGGTGCTGCCCCGGGGAGTTTGTGGGAGCGGGGCGGACGGGTGCGGAGGGAGCTGCCAGGACCCTGGGGCGGCAGACAGAAGGTGGGGACAGCCCGGCTCAGACCCTGCATTCCCGCGGAGGCCACCACACACCCCTTTAATTCTCGGTCTTGGGGAGTTCTCGTGTTAGAAGCCGGCTGTTTATTCTGGTTTGGTGTTGAAACCGCCCAGAGTCTCCCGCGTCTCTGGCCCCGGGCGCCGGGCCGGGTCCGTGCAGTCCACACTGAGGCCCGGCCGTGCAGGTGGGGCGCTGGGCAAATCAGCCCCCAGGGGTGATGGGGTGAGCGAGTGGGGCTCACGCAGGAGAAGGGAGGCTGCAGGAGGGAACCTGAAACCTCCCAGGCTCCTGCAGGCCCCCTGTGCTGTCACCCAGAGCCTCCACGGGGCCACAGTGCTGGGGAGGGGGCCGCACGGCGGGCGCCTGAGGGGAGGGCCCTCGGGACGGTGACAGGGCCGTGTGCGGTGACAGGGCCGTGTGCGTCTCTCCCGCAGGCTGGTCGGCTGCGGCCTCACCTCTGGCTGCTGTCGGGCCCTGGCCTCCACGCTCGGCGCCGGCCCCCTGCTGACAGAGCTTGACCTGCAGCAGAACGAGCTGGGGGATGACGGCGTGAGGTTGCTCTGCGCAGGGCTCCGCCACCCGGCCTGCGCACTCTCGCTCCTGTGGTAAGGCCCGCGGGGCCCTGGTGGCAGGGGCCCAGGGAGGGGACACGGCTGGGGACACACGGGAACCGTGGGAGGGAGGGAGGGAGGAAAAGGGCCGGAGAAATGCACGGTCAGCCTGCTCCACCCCCAACCCGGGCTGCATGACTCGGGCAAGACTTCTGAGACTCAGTGTACGCATCTGGGTAATGGGACCATTGTGTCCACCGACCGTAAGGGGACCTGCAGGTCACTTCTACCTCCAAGGCATGACTTTCTCTCCGCCTTCCCTCACTGAGCCCCGGGCCAGGCAGTGGACAAGTGGACCCGTGCCCTGCCCTCCTGAAGCTTATGCTCCTGTGGGAACCAGGGCAAGGCCCCAGGCAGAAGCAGGAGCTGTTTAGGCCCAGGGAGGGGAGGGTACCGGGCAGGATGGGCACAGGGCAGAGGAGGCCTGGAGGGCAGGGGCAGTGGGCCTCCCTCCTTCCTGCCCCCAGGCCCTGGACGGTCATCCCCTGAAAACAAGTCCAGGGCTATTTCTGGCTGACGGCCTCGTGGGGGCCCTGGAGCGGCCACAGGCTGCAGGATGCACGTGCCCCGAGCCCTGTGAGCTCCGGCCAGCCCTCGTATGGGGTCTGCACAGCCCGGGCTCTCAGACCCGGGGAGCAGTGGGGCCCGGATCCCAGGGGCTGGACAGTGTCCACGTGGGTCCTCATAAAGTCGAAACAGACCCTTGCTGACCCAGGGGCTGGTACCTCCACCTCCCTCTACCTCCAGCCCCTCCCCACGGAGTGTGTTCCTCTTCTCTCTTCCTTTTTCCTGTTGCTTATTAATTTTTTTAATATTTATTTTTGAGAGCGAGAGCATGAGCAGGGGTGGGGCAGAGAGAGGGAGACAGAATCCAAAGCAGGATCCAGGCTTTGAGCTGTCAGCACAGAGCCCAACTGGGGCTCGAACCCCACAGACCTGAGCTGAAGTCCAACCAACTGAGCCACCCATGCACCCCTTAACCAACTGAGCCACCCATGCGCCCCTTTTTTCCCTTTTTTAAAGTTTATTTATTTTGAGAGACAGCATGAGTGGGGGAGGGGCAGAGAGAGAGTGGGAGAGAGAATCCCAAGCAGGCTCCACGCTATCAGCACAGAGCCTGACTTGGGGCTCGAACCCACGAAACGTGAGATCCTGACCTGAGTGGAAATCAAGAGTCAGAAGCTTAACAGACTGAGCCACCCAGGCTCCCCTTTCTTCTTCTTTTTCCTGAGCAAACCCCACCACCAGCATGAGGCTCGAACCCGTGACTCTGACATCAAGACTCCCAGGCTCTACTGACTGAGCCAGCCAGGCACCTCCCTCCTCCCCAGGGCACTTCCAGCTCTCCCCCTCTTGCACATGTCTGTCTGTCTGTGGCCTTTGCGGCGGAGGACTCCCCCCCACCAGCAGCTTGCCCTCTGACGGGCTGTGAAGGTCTCTGTCTCCTTCCCTCCTGGCCCCGAGGCCAGACCTGCAGTGGGCCCGTCTCCCCCCATGCCACGGGGCTCTGTGACTGTAATGAGGGGTGGACACGTCTCTGCACGGGGCGTGGGGCTTACTGCTGCCTTGTCCGTGGCTCACTCAGGCCAAGGGACGTGTCCCATCCGTGATAGAGGTGAGAACACGGATACCCAGAGGGGACAACAAATTTCCTGGATCGCAGAGAAGGCCCAAAGCACACGGCCTATGAAAAATGGAGAGAGGGACACTCTTTCTAGCAAACCTCTGGCCTCTGGGCAGCAAATCCCAGGCCCACTCGAGGTGGTGGCTTCAAGGCCGGGACCAACCGTTCTGTGGCAGGTGCCCTGACTGAAGAAGGAAGACAGAGCCCCCGGCCGCCAGGAGTGCTGGAGGCAGCCGCTGCAGGACGGCCTGAACCAGAGGGGACCGTGTCACCAAAGCCACGGCCCCTTCCCAGGGCGGCCTGCTCACAATGGCCGGGGCTCCTGGTCTTCCTCTGTGCTTCCTCTGTGCTCGCAGGCTGGACCAGAGCCGGCTGAGCGAGGAGGTGGTGCGGCTGCTGAGTGCCCTGGAACAGGAGAAGCCCCATCTGCTCATCTCCACCAGATGGTAAGGGGCGCAGGGTCCCCCAGAACCCCTGGGGCTGACCCAGGCCCAAGGCTGAGCCTAGAGGCTGATGCAGAGCCG
>NC_043716.1:1014349-1016456 GCF_006229205.1 Suricata suricatta
TGCCCCCCGCAGCCTGTGCAGCTGTGCGGGGGTCAGTGTGACCACGTCCAAGGGCCTGTGGGACCCTGTCTGAAGGAGCCCAGCTGAGCTCTGACATAGGGGAGAGGCAGCCGGGCCTGAAAGGAGTGGATCTCAGGCCGAGGGGGGGCTCGGAGCTCAGCCCCTTTGGGAAGCAGACCTGCGCAGGGGTGCTCAAAGTGCAGTCCCCGGCCAGCGCCTGCACCCACCCTCGGAGCCTCCAACAGGAACTGTTAGGAATGCAGTTTCGGGTCTCCCCACAGACCTGCTAAATCAATCTCCAGGGTGGGTTCAGGGGGCAGTTCTGACAAGCCTCCCCGCACCCCACCCCCGTGATTTCTAACAGTGAGTCTGAGAAGCCCAGGCCCGGGGTGAGTGAGCAGGGAGCGGGACACAGTGGGTGGGGTGGGGAGACGGGCAGAGCCAGGCCTGTGGTAAGACAGTTCCTGGAGGGACATCTGGGGCTTCCCCAGGCAGTGCTGTGCCAGGCTCCGGGGCTAAGACCTGAGCAGGACATGGCCTGGGGGGCAGGAGGGGGGCTCGGAGTGGACAGCAGAGCTGAGAGCCAGGGGTGCCTCGGGGTGGGACCCGGATGCCCCGGCCTGGACTGGGTGGGGGCCGTCCGAGGGGAAGGGGATAAAAAGAGAGCTATTTTGGAGGTGATGATGGGGGTTCTGAGCTGATGGCCAAGAAAGAATTCTCGAAGGCGTCTTTGGTGCGATCAGAGGTGAGTTTAGTGGGCCAGGAGAGATGCATGGGGCCGTGCAGGCGACTCATTCTACACCGTCAGGCTGGGAGGGCGTCAGGGACAGCGTACGTCCGTGAGGAGTTCTGGAGGCCAGGCTTCCAGGACCTTGAGGCGCTGCTGTTAGGAAATCGTCATTTATTGCTCTTTAGTGAAGCCTCAGCCGTGAGACCCTTCAGATGTGCGTCGGGGGCCGAAAGCCTGGAGCAGGAGGACCGCCTGCATATACTTGGGGGTCAAAGGTAAAGGAGGTTCGCAAAGGAATTTTATGTTAAAGGAGATCCCGGGGGTTGGGATGATGTTAAGCCAAGATTCCCTTGTGCCCCCAGCAAAGTGTCATCCCTGAGGCAGCGGAGCTCCTAGATGGTCACTCTGCCTGTCTCAGGGACTCGTCCGTGGGCTGTAGGCAGTAGGGGAGTTTAATTTTTCATTGGCCTCAGTTTCCCCCATCACCACCGCAAGCACTTCCATCTTGATGAGCGTGATGTTAGGGTCTCAGTAAACAGTCTACAGGTTTCTGGAGATCCGGACAAGCCTGCCTCTTTCCTGCGGTTTCCTAAGTTCTCCGTAAACGGGGCGGGGGGAGGCTGTTAGCTTGTCCTGGGCCCTCAGCTTGCCTTAAGCTCCCGCGCCGACCGGTCAGCTCTCACAGGGGGTCTGGGGCGTCAGGCCGGTGTCTAGCTCTGTTATGGGAGCTGGTGGATGAGGCCGTTCACAGCCTCGGGCCACAAGTGCGACCTGGGACGGCCTGACTGTAAGTGGGGGCGTCGCAGAGAGAGCCCCAGCTTCCTCCGAGACCTCGGGGACGGTGAACGCCTCTGTGTCTAGGAAGCCCAGTGTGACGATCCCTAAGGAGGGCCCGGGTGAAGGACAGACGAGTGACGCGTCTTCGCGCAAGCGGCAAAGACAAGAATCAGGTCTGAAGGGTCCGGGCAGGGGCATCGTGATGGGGAGGCTCCCGGTCCGGCTCCATCCCCTGCCTCTGCAGGGACCCAGCGGGTCCCCCCCCCTCCCGAAGAAAGTCCACCCCACACAGTCCCGATTCTAGAAATTGGCGGGATTTCTGCCGATTCTCTGTCCCGGCCTCGGGGGCTCAGACTCTGAAGCAGGACCCAGCCTCCCAGGGCCACTCTGGGCTTCTGGGGCCCCTGAGAGTCTGCTCTCCATCCCTGCCCATCCATTGTTGGAGCCGTGTTCCTCTCACAAGCTGCCCACCTGCAGCCCGTGCTGGGAGAACAACACTTCTGGATGGCTGGGCAGGGGCTGGGCAGGGGCTGGTGCTGGACAGGGGCTGGGCAGGGGCTGGTGCTGGGCAGGGGCTGGGCAGGGGCTGGTGCTGGACAG
>NC_043716.1:1016556-1030248 GCF_006229205.1 Suricata suricatta
GGCAGGGGCTGGGCTGGGCAGGGGCTGGGCAGGGGCTGGGGCTGGGCAGGGGCTGGGGCTGGACAGGGGCTGGGCTGGGCAGGGGCTGGGCAGGGGCTGGGGCTGGGCAGGGGCTGGTGCTGGACAGGGGCTGGGCTGGGCAGGGGCTGGGCAGGACAGGAGCAGGGGCTGAGCAGCGACTAGGACTGGGCAGGGGCTGGACTGGGTAGCAGGGGCTGGGCTGGGCTGGGTGAGAGGGCAGGGGCTGGGCTGTGTGGGCAGGGCTGGGTGGGCAGGGCAGTAGACAGGCAGCATCAGGAGCAAAGATCAACGCCTCAGACACCCCTCCCCCCGCCCCACCCCGGCACGGTCCTGGCACCCCAGCCTTGGGGATGGGCCCTGCGTGGGGCTGGGGGCGGCCAGACAGGAGACCCTAGGCTGACCACTGTCCTGCCTGTCCCAGAGGGAAGCCCCCATCAAAAAGCCCAGGTGGGACCCTTGTGTCTGCCTTCTCCTGCCCTTCTGGATGACCTGCACGCGGCGCCTCTGGGGACCGAGGATGACTTCTGGGGCCCCCTGGGGCCTGTGGCCACCACCGTGGTCGACAAAGAGAGAAGCCTGTACCGGTGAGGGGGCCAGTGGGGGCTCTGCTGTCCCTCCGTCGTCACCGTCCCCACTGCCAGCCGGCAGTGTGCCTGCTGCTCAGGGAGCCCCTTCCCCTCCAAGCCAGCGGGCAAGGACATGGCAGAGAGACCGAGCCAGTGCTTTCATCATGGAAAAGGGAGTTTTATTATAAAAACGTTCGACCATATGCAAAACCAGAGTCCAAGGACCTTCCACGTGCCCATCACCCAGCCTCAGCAGCCATGATGCCAGATTTAGTCAGTTTCCCTGCCTTCTGTTGTGACAGCACTTTAAATCTAAGAGACTGGGTGATTTCACTCTCAAATATTTTGTGATGTAATTTAATTTTTTAGTTTATTTATTTTGAGAGAGAGAGCACAAGCAGGGGAGGAGCAGAGAGAGAGAGAGAGAGAGAGAGAGAGAGAATCCCAAGCAGGCTCCACATGGTCAGCACAGAGCCAGATGTGGGGCTTGAACTCACAAATTGTGAGATCATGACTTGAGCTGAAACCAAGAGTCAGATGCCTAACCGACTGAACCACGCAGGCCCCCTGGCAAGTAGGCCTTTTAAAAGCAAGAACACTTTAGGGACGCCTGGGTGGCTCAGTCAGTTAAGCATCCAACTTCGGCTCAGGTCATGATCTCACAGTTCGTGTGTTCGAGCCCCGCATCGGGCTCTGTGCTGACAGCTCAGAGCCTGGATCCTGCTTCAGATTCTGTCTCCCCTCTCTCTGCCCCTCCCCTGCTCATGCTCTGTCTCTCTCTCTGTCTCTCAGTAATAAAACGTTAAAGAACATTTTACTGGTTCGTCACCCCCATCACCGTCTGGAAACGGCTAGCCAGCCCCCAGGCGTGTGTTAGACTGTCTGCGTGTACCAGGTCACTAAGTACTCGAAACTCTGAGATGGGTGCTCTTATCACCCCCCTTTGCAGGTGGGAACGCGGGGGCTGGGAGGGTCTGTGACGTGCTCAGGGACCCACAGTCTGAGAGCAAAGGTGCCAGGGCTCGAACCCAAGTCCTCAGGCTGCGGCGTCTGGATTTGTGACCACTCTGCTGGATCCACGTGGCCCCGCAGGGGCTGCGCGTCCGGCAGGGGCTCTGTGAGTTTGTCTAGAGTAATTCTGTGTCTGTCTCTCCTGGCTCCGTCCAGGGTTCACCTGCCCGCGGCTGGCTCCTACCAATGGCCCAACACAGGCCTCCGTTTTGTGGTGAGAGGGCCGGCCACCATCGACATTGAATTCTGTGCCTGGAACCAGCACCTGCCCAGGACGGCGCCCCAGCACAGCTGGGTGGTGGCAGGACCTCTGTTTGACATCAAGGCCGAGCCGGGGGCCGTGGCAGCCGTGTCCCTCCCACACTTCGTGGATCTGCAAGGTAAGCAGGAGGGAGGCGTGCAGGGGAGGTGACGGTAGTGATGGGGGGCAGTGTCCCGGGGGAGGAGCGTGTGGCGTCCTCAGAGGGACTGAGAGGGTCACAGGTGGAGCGCAGTGCTCTGGGCATTTCTTTTTTGAAGCATTTTTGTCCCCTGGCCTCATAGTTCTTCTTGCCTGAAAGTTTCCCTAAATAGACAGTGGTCTCCTTGACAACAGTGTTAACTGGCGTCTACTAAGTGCGCTTTACCCAGATCACATCACTCATGTCCCAGCGGGAGACACACCACAGACCCAGCTGAGGTTTTCGAAGGCAGGGCTGTTTGCGAAGGGGGGTGGAGTGGTCTGTTGGGGGCGGTGGGGCTCCCAGGGACTCGCCCCAGAGGGAGCCTTACTCCTGCCCCAGGAGCCAGAGCAAGAACACAGCACTTCCAGGAAGACAGGTAGTTATAAGGTGTAATGCATCTTCTCCAACCTCTCTCACTTCCAGAGACTTCCCACAGATAGCTTTCCAAGACATAGAAGCTCAGAACCAAAAATCTCACATGTAGCAAACTAGGCACCGTAAGTGAGAAGCAGTGAAAACTGCAGGCACCAGAAAAAGTCCCACAAAGATTTCAGAGATTGGAATGATGAGCAACAGAACAGCAAGTAAGTATCTTCCACGTGCTCATGGGAAGAGCATTTCAAATATGAGAAAGAAGCAAGAAACCATTAAAAAGGGTAAATCAACCTTGGAAACAAACTAAATTTCAGAAAATATTTACAAATTTTTTAAATTTATTTTTGAGAGACAGAGAGCACGAGCGAGCAGGGGAGGGTCAGAGAGAGGGGGACACAGAATCTGAAGCAGCTCCAGGCTCCGAGCTGTCAGCACAGAGCCCGACGCGGGGCTGGACGATGCCTAATGTGTTTGTTTCCAGTGCCGTCCCCCAGTATTTAAATACATTTACATAAAGGTATCAACTGACTTTAGACTTTAAGCATGCACATTAACATATTGGGATCATCAATCAGAAAACATATGTAAGAAAAATAATTTACAAACTAGTAGCAAGAAAAAGATGGAAGGAAGAGCGAAAGGCAAGGCACCGACCGCCCCGAGGGTGCGGTCAACCTTTGAAGCCGCAGGAGGAGAGCGTGGGGGCCAGGACCGAGGGTCCAGGGGCACCTGGCCGGACAGACAAGGTCACTAGGGGAAGTTTCCCGAGAGAGGCATGAGCAGGGGACGTGCAAGATGGCTCCGGGGCCGTAGAGACGTGGTGACATGGGTAAAGGCTGAGGAAGACGCGCTGTTGGCTCTGACCTGGCGTCTGCAGGGCAGTGAAAGAGCCGGCACACCCACCGTCACAGAGGGGGACCTTGGCCCTTCTCCCCTGCCTGGAGTCACGCCTGCTGGCCTCTGTCACCAGCCCTCACCATCACAGCATCCATGCCAGCACAATCCAGGGCCAGGCACTGAGGCTTCTGTGGGCGTGGCTCTGGGGGTCTTTGCCCCCGCCCTGGAGCTGGCCCTCCCCATGCCGGCCACGAGCCCCCGTCTTGGGCCCCCACGGCCCCTGCTGCCCCAGCCCAGCCTGACCCCATGAGGGCACTAAATCCCGTCTCTGAATCCGTCCTTTGACAGGGGACCGTGTGGACCGCTCCCTGTTCCAAGTGGCCCACTTTAAGGAGGAGGGGATGCTCCTGGAGAAGCCGGCGCAGGTGGAGCCGGCCCACGTGGTCCTGGAGAACCCCAGCTTCTCCCCCATCGGAGTCCTGCTCAGGGCCCTGCAGGCTGCCCTGGGCCTCATGCCCGTCACCTGCTCCGTGCTGCTGTACCACCACCCCTGCCCGGACGAGGTCGCCTTCCACCTCTACCTGATTCCCAGCGACGGCTCCATCCGGAAGGTGGCCCTCGGAGCCGGGAGGCCTGGGCCCGGGAGGGCTGTGGGCAAACCAGAGGGCCCCCAGACGGTCCAGCCGGGGTCCGGGTGGGGCACGCAGGGCCCCTGTGCCGCTGAGCTCGGCCGTGGGCTGGCTGTGGCTGGCGCGGCCCCCTGGGACTCATCTCATGTGGCCTTCTGCTGAGCGTCCTGAGATGGCAGGGCTCCGTGCCCAGAACCGCCTCCCGTCCCCTCTCACGTCTGCCCCGGGCAGGCCCCAGCTCCCACCCTGCACAGCAGAGGGAAGGTCCGTGTAGTGGGCCCAGAGGGAAGGGGATGCAGGACCTCCACCTCACTCGGTTCTGACCACGTTCCGTGGGTCGGGACCTCCCAGCCACACGCCAGACACCGTGTCCCCCGACCACGCTCCCTGTGCCCCGCAGGCCATAGACAAGGAAGAGACCGAGTTCCAGTTCGTGCAGATACGCAAGCCGCCCCCGCTGGCCTCGCTCTACATGGGCTCCCGCTACACCGTGTCCAGTTCCGAGAAGCTAGAAATCATCCCCAGGGTGAGGGGTCCGGGGTCAGAGGTCATGCCCGGAGCCCCTGGGCGGGCGCACCTCGGAAGGAGTCGGATTGGGTAGATGGGAGGCAGGCCTGAGGGGGTGGGGGAGTGGTTGTGCTTCAAGATCTGCAGGAAGGAGTTTAGCTGGTGGGAGGGGCTCGCTGAGGATGGGGTGAAGCTGGCATCTGACAGGGGGCACCCAGGAGTGGGGACAGCCCAGTAACAAGACAGACAAATCCCTGCCCTTGGCCTGAGGACATCCAGAGAGGATGAGACCTGCGTAAATCATAAACAGGGACCAAGAACCGGGAAGGGCTGTGAAGAAAGCCCAAGCAGGCCAGATTGGGGGTCCAGGGAAGATGGGTCGGACCAGAAGGTAGAGGCTCCTGGGTGGGGCGGGGGGGGGGGGGGGAGAGAAGTGTGCGGATTCAAGGCCCTTCTGGAAGTGAAGCCCATGGACCTGGCGCGTGCAGGAGAGGAAGGGGTTGAGGATGACAGGTGACTCTGGCCTGTAGGACCTGAGTTCTGTGGGTGCAGGGGCCATTTATAGAGTCAGGAAAGTGGGGTGGGGCCCGGAGCTGGCTGTGCGGGTCTGAAAGGGGGCCGTGTGCAGGACCCATTGAGAAGACAGGCTTGAAGCTGGAGAGGGGAGGGGCTGGCATCAGGGTGGGGGCGACAGAGGGGAGGCTCTGGTTGGGGACGTGTGAGCCCCACCTGCGAGGGTCAGTCCCTGACGCAGGCACAGGGCGCCTGGCGCTCACGCCAGGCTTTGGGGAGGGGAGGAAAAGAGCAGCATGTGTGAAGGTGGCAGTGAATCTGGGCGCCCTCAGAGCATCCTGTAGGGGTGAGCTGGGCCGGGGAGGGGAGAGGCCACACCTGCAGGCTGAGCTTGCTAGACGGCTCCTTCTTTCCTCAGGAGCTAGAGCTGTGCTACCGAAGCCCCGGGGAACCCCAGCTCTTCTCCGAGTTCTACGTCAGCCACCTGGGCTCGGGGATCAGGCTGCAAATGAGAGACAAAAAAAACGGGACTGTGGTGTGGGAGGCCTTGCTGAAACCAGGTAGGGTGGAGGCCGGGGGGCTCAGAGGCAGGAGGGAGGAGGTGCACGCTAGGGTGTGCGTGTGTGCGCTCGCGCGTGTGCATGTGTACGTGCATGTGTGTGTGCGCGCGTGTGCACGTATGTGGGCCCAGGTGCGTTTGCGTGTGCATGTGTGAGTATGCACGTGTGTGGGTGCGCGTGCATGTGTGTGTGTGGATGCATGTGTGTTTGCCTGTGTGTTTTCATGTGCATGTGTGTGCACGTGTGGATGAGTGTGCACGTGGGTGTGTGTGCGTTTGTGTGTTTGCATGTGCACTGTGTGCATGTGTGAGCACAAGTGTGCATGTGTGTGGACGTGCAGGGGGGTGTGGACGTGTGGGGGCGCGTGCATGTGCGTGTGTGAGCACGAGCGTGCGTGTGTACGAGTGTGCGACTGTATCATCACAATGTGCCATGAAGACACGGGCCAGAGAAGTTAGGTGGGATTTTCTGGTTGTGAGGTGTCTGGCATTGGACCAGAATTCGGACTCCGGTGACTCGGACTGCCAGCCCCGTGGGTGAGGGGACCTGGCGTCCACAGGGCCTCGAGTCTGGGAAAGGCTCTCGTGGAGGCATGGGTGTGGATGACTCATGGTTGCGTGGATCAGGCCCGTGCTGGCGATATCAGATTCGCAACCCGGCGTTTTCAAGGTAGACAGCCTGGAATCGATGGGACATCACAGGGCACCCCACACTGACACCCCCACAAACGGTCCCGCTAGACACGTCCAGCCCCCGTCAGCCCCAGAAATACGGGGGCTCCGCCTCCCGGGCGCCCCGGACAGGCCTCCGCGCAGGTGCGGCCACAGGTGGGGGACAGGCAGCCCCGGGGCCGCTGCACCGGGAGGCCTGGGGACCGTCGCGGCCTCGCGCAGTCCCGGGCTCCTCTGAGACGCGAGCCCCGTGATGCCCGCCGGCGCGGACAGGCCCCGTTCAGCCCTTCACACGTAGTAGGGCGTCATTCTCCTTCCTCGCGTCAAGCCGACCTCTTCCCTCGCGTGGTCTTCATTCCGGCCCTCAGAGCGGGCAGAAGTCCGTCTCCTTCAGAGGCCCGCAGGCTGCGCTTCCCGAAAACTCCCTCCTTTGCAAGTTAAAAGCCTACAACGTCTCCCAGATTCCTCTTACATTTTGGGGTTTTTTTAATGTTTATTTATTTTTGAGAGAGAGAGAGAGAGAGAACACAAGCGGGGGTGGGGGGCAGTGAGAGAGGGAGACACAGGATCGGAAGCAGGCTCCAGGCTCTGAGCTGTCAGGCCAGAGCCCCACGCAGGGCTTGAACCCACAAACCGTGAGATCATGACCCGACCCAAAGGTGGACGTTTAACCAACTGAGCTGCTCAGATGCCCCTTATGTTTTCGTTTTTAAATCCTTTGCCAACACGGTGGCCGCCCTCGCCGGGGCTCCTGTCTGCAGCTGAGTGGGGATGGGGCCCCCGGGCATGGAGGATGCGAGATCCTTCCTGCCTGCCTCTCCCCACCCATGCCCGCCCCACGGAGGTGGCCACACTGGCCTGGGGGTCTGCCCCAGCCCTCAGCCTTGCCGCAGGAGCCCCGTGGACAGACGCCCCCCCCCCCCAGCCGTGTGCACGTAACTGGGCCGCTCCGCTGGCTCTCGCCGGTCTCTCCCCCACTGCTGCTCGGAGTTTCCTGTTCTCGAGTCTCCAGTCTTGATTCTCGATGCTGACATCCAAGTTCAGGACAAACAGCTTTGGTCTGTGTGCACGGGGGCCACACCCAAGGGCCAGGATGGGGGCTCCTGCTTAGGGCAAGGGTGCCGCAAACCCTTCAAGCTCGTGAGGAAGGGACTGGATCAGACCATGCTTCTCCCTCTCTCTGACCGTGGTCCTGGCCTCGTGTCCCCGTGTGCATGGGGAAGGGACGCGCCCATCTCTGAGGCCCCCGCAGCCTCACTTCAGAGTCTGACCAGACTCACCTATAAAGGACATCAGAAGCGGGTGGCGGTTTCGAGGCACCGTCGCTGATGCTTCCTCACCTCTGCTTCCCTCCAGGGGACCTACGGCCTGCGGCGCCCCTGCTGACTCCCGCCCTCACAGGTCAGTAACAGCTGTCCGAGGTCCGAGAGGAAGGGACTCCGTGGCGGAGTCCCCTGTGGGGATCAGGCCCTGGAGGGGGAGGGTGCCCCTCGTCATCCCCTTACTCCTGGGGCCTCCCCCAGGGAGGGGGAGGGGGCCTCCCCTGCTGCACCACCTCGGATGCCCCCATGATGAGTGCCACCCCCACCCCGGATGCTGGCTGGATGCTGACAGAGGGGAGGCCGAGGGGCCCCGTGGTGGTCAGAGACCTTCGCAGGGGGAGAAGGGGCCCGGGGTGCCGAGCGAGGGAGTGAAGGGAGCCGGGCGGCTTCACCCCCAGGGGCCCGGGCCTCGCTGCACTTCCTGGACTGGCACCGGGAGCAGCTGGTGGCGCGAGTGACGTCGGTGGACACGGTGCTGGACCGGCTGCACGGGCAGCTGCTGAGCGAGGAGCAGTATGAGCAGGTGCGGGCCGCAGCCACCAGGCCGGACCAGATGCGGACGCTCTTGAGCTTCAGCAGGTCCTGGGACTGGGCCTGCAAGGACCAGGTGTACCGCGCCCTGAAGGAGGCCCACCCTCACCTCATCATGGAGCTCTGGGAGAAGTGGGGGGGCGGCCGCCACCGTGAGCGCCGGTCCCCTCCCCCCACCTCCTCGGCCTGAGGCGTTCCGCGCCCGGGACTGCCACCGGGGCGCCCAGACAGCCTCGCTCGGCCCTCCCAGGCCAGCCGTCCCGCTGGGACCGAGCATCTCAGGGAATGCCCACGTGCACTTGTGCGGACCTCTTGGAAGCCTAACGCAAGAGCCCTGCATGGTGGCCACAGCACCTCCCTGGGCCACCCGGACGCCCCGGGGTGGGGTGGGGGACATGGGACTGGCCACCTCTGGCTGGAGACAGACAGTGGGAGTGGACACCCTGGGGGTTTTGAACGGCTTGGGAACAGGAGCAGAAAGAGACTTAGTTCTCACATGTCCTTGCTGAGCCTGGTTTTGCTATTAGGCCAAACTGTGCTTCGCGCTTTCTGAAATCCACATGAGCCACCGGAGGCGGGAGGGGTGAGGGAGGGCGCCACGGGGGACACAGAGTCCGGAGCCCAGCACGGCCACGCCCGCCTGCCACACGGGCTCCCCGCCCTCGCACCTGACCGGCTGCCCCGTGCTCCCTCGGAGCACTTGATCCCCTGTGCCTCGCACAGCGCCTGGCACACGGTGGGCATGAGGTGAGGCTTCCTTAATAGGCAAACAGTAAAGGAATTCTCCCAGACGTGTCTCTTCGGTCTCCTCCGGGCCGCCACACCAGCCGTGTGAAACCAGGGTGCCTGCGTTAACAAGCCCGACGCTAACGGCCACCCCGAGGCCCCCCTGAGTCGATAAGCTGAGAATTGAACCCGGGGCACCTGGGGGGCTCAGTTGGTTGAGCATCTGGCTCTCAACTTCCGCTCAGGTCATGATCTCGCAGTTCGTGGGATCGAGCCCCCTGTTGGGCTCTGTGCTGACAGCACGGAACCTGCTTGGGGTTCTCTCTGCCTCGCCCTCTGCCCCTCCCCCACTCACACTGTCTCTCTCAAGATAAATCAACATTAACGGTCCCTGCCCAGGACGCAGAAGCACAAGCTGGCTGTAACCCCAACACCGGTCACCCCTCTAGTGTGTCACCCTCTAGCGCACAGCCTTGGGGAGACGTCTTGGTCACTCCTGTGTCTGAGGGGTGGAAAGAAGGGTAAGTGAGGTTATGTGTGGGAGAGCGGTCGGGGTACCTCAGCCTCCCACAACGACCCTGGACGCGAAGCTGACAGGGTTGAGGCACAAACGTGGAGACAGGAAGGAGCTGAGTGGCAGGGGCCCTGTGTCACCTGCCCATGGACTTTTCCACCCAGTGCCTGGAGTTGCCTTGTGCCGGGAAGCTGGCTGGGCACCCACACTTTGGAGAAGGATGTTCTCTTCCTAAGACCCAGGTGCCTGAGGCTGCTTCCTGGTCCCCGAGGGATAAGCCTGTGCAGAAGGTGTGCCATGGTCTGGACGCTGAGCCCAAGACTCGGACTATCCGCTTCCAAGAGCAAAGGAGGTCGCCAGGCAGTCTTCCGGGTCTGAGCGGAGTCTGGGACAGCTGCCTGCACCAAAAGTTTTCTTTTGTGGGGGAGGGGGGACATACTTTTTTTAATTTGTATTTATTTTGTTTTTGAGAGAGAGACACAGCGCAAGCAGGGGGCCGAGAGCGGGAGACAGAATCTGAAGCAGCTCCAGGCTCTGAGCTGTCAGCACAGAGCCCAACACGGGGCTTGAGCTCACGAACTACGAGATCATGACCTGAGCCACAACCAAGAGTTAGATGCTTAATGGACTGAACTGAGCCACCCAGGTGGCCCCCAGTTCATTATTTCTTACTATCAGACAGATTTCAGCTGCCCCAAACGAGGCTTCCATCCCTCTTTGTGGGCCTGAGATCTTTTTCTGTTTGTTTGTTTGTTTGGGGTCCGGACCCATGCACCCCTCGGGGGCAGGATCTTGGGACACCTGCTTTTCGGAGGACCCTTCACCGGGGCCAGCAGGAGCAGGCCTGTGTGGGGACGGGGCCCTGCCGGACAGCCTGCCCAGCCCTCCCTCCTTCTTCAGAACTGTCCTGTCTGCCGTGGGGAAGAACTCACGGGGCACATCCTAGCTGGAGCAGCCACGTTGGTGCCCCCGGCCCCAGCAGGCTGCACAGGGGAGAGGCGGGCAGGAGCCGGTCGTGGGGTAAGCAAGAAAGACAGGTAGGAGAGCAGATGGAGCAGAGAGGAGAGAGGAGCAGGACTGAGGCCGGAGACTCTGTGACGCCCTGGCTCCCAGCCAGGGCCCGTCTGGGCCTTTGGGGTCCGGGAGACAGTCTGCTGCTTCCTTCTCGCCCCCTCATTTGCTGAAGCTGGTTTTCCTGTTATTTGCAACCAAGAATCCAAAACAAACAAACAAAAAGAAGTAAAGACAAAAAGCCATGGTGGTATCGATCCCTTTTGGAATAAGGCAGGAAGTCCATGCCTGGGACCCGCCCAGGACCCTCCTCTCTCCCCCTCCCCCTCCCCCTCCCCCTCCCCAGTACATTCCGCTCCTGTAGCAACATGTGGTTCCATCAACCCCTGCTCATCTGGGACCCAGATCAGCCCGTCAGAGCATGACCTCACCTCTACCCCATCAGTAGGGCACACGTTCTCCCAGTGTTTGCTGATTGACACAAGGAATGAATTCTCAAGCGACCATACCCTTTATAAAGTTGTAGGAGTTGACCCCGTCCTCTCTCTTTCCACCCATCCCGATTTCCCCCTCCCCATGATGGGTCCTCTTCCCCTCCACCTCTTCTCTGCGGGTTGAATCCAGGCGTCTCCGCTTGGGGGGACCAGCCTGCACCGCTGCCCCCGAGGGCGGCCCTTCTGTGCAGTCCAGCCGGGACCTCCACTCCGTGCAGAGGGCCCACTCCCGGGATGTCTGCTGCCGAGGGTCCCACACCGTCTCCGACACAGCCAGGCCGGGACAGCCTCTCCTGCCGAGGGTCTCACTGCCCAGTGGCTGCAGCAAAGCCTAAGGCCGGCTCCAGCCCCTGGGTGTGGGGGGGGTCACCCCGACAGCCAGCTGCCACTCACTTCGACCTGCGACTTGCTGTGCATTCAGGTGTCGCCCCTGGGGGGCGATGCAGCACCACAGGGTTCCACCCGGGCCAGGTCAGGGCGCCGACTCCCACTCCTTCGGGCCATCCAGGGAAGGTCACCCCCGGGCCTGGCTCCTCCCTGGGAGACCTCGAACCCACCCACTGCCTTGCGGGTGGGGCGAAAGCAGAAAGGGGTGCAGGGACTCTGGGCCGAGAGGGACCTGCCCCCCCACGCCCACCAGCTCAGGCCCCACAGGGCAGGGGTGATGTTACCCCGGGCTCCCCTCCCCTATCCCTGCTCCACACAGACCACCTCACTGGGTGATGCAGGGACATCGCCCCAAATCGCAAAGCATTTAAGCACAGGAAATGAGGTGCAACGCCAGCCCCCAGATAAAGTTAGGGGAACCGCCCTGGGGAGACAGCCACCGCCGGTCCCTTCCTCCTGGGGAACTGACAACAGAGGGCAACACTGAGATGTGGAATATGGCCATTCCCCGAATCACGGGGTGACGGGGCAGGGCAGACCCCCAAACTCGAACCACAAGGTGCTGCGTGCATCCGTGTCCACTTCCCCCACCCTTCCGGTCCCTGCAGTCCCCACCCACCCGGAGGCTGGGCCAGCCGAGGGGGTGCGAGTTCACAGTGAGTTTGAAGACACCAGCGAGGCCTCCCTGGCCACCGGGCCATCACACGCCCTCCCCCTGTAAGGATGCAGATAAGATTCAGCCTTCCCCTGTACTTAAACGGGAAGGTGCTGGCTTCTCAGTATCATTGGCCAATGAAAGGGCGCACATTGCCCAGGGAAGGAGGGACAACTCCTGTGGCACCCAATCAGGAGAGGCCGGCTGACACCTTTGACCTTTCTAGGGGAGGGCCTAAAGATGTAGGCTAGTCACGGCCAGCCCTACGTGAGGGTCTTAGTCACGCCCTAAGTAAGGGTCCTGGGCCCACTCTGTGATTGGTCGATACCCTAAATGTTGTGATTGGCTCCCAATACTGCCAGTATTGATAGGGGGGTAGGGAATGGATGCTGTACCTGTGTCGTCATTTCTTGTAACGCCCCCTTCCTAAGAAAGCCCCTACTCCGCCATGTTCAGGGCTCTCTCCACGTGGCCAGTGGGTTGGTGAAGTCTGTGAGCCCGAGCTTAAGCCCGAAATAAAGCCCTTTGTGTTTGCATGGGTGACTTGGTCTCCCTGGTAGTCTCTGGTTTCTTTTGGAACAATATTGGAAACTTGGGCATAACATATGGTGCACTGGCCGGGAAATCCCCCCCTCACCCCAGAGCTCCTGGGACCCCGACACGTTGGGCCTAATCGCCAGCTGCTGAGTGCACTCATTTCTTGTCCTTCTGTGTGCATCTGTCTGTCTGGGTCTTCAGACCATCTGGGTACTTTGGGACCATCTGTTGTCTGACTGATCAGTTTGGTTTGTGGGGCCTCAAAGGAGCCAGGTGGACCACCATGAAAGCTCGAGGCCGTGGGTTCCAAGAGACGTCTCGGGACCCACCTGAATTGGGTGAGTGGGGTCCAGGATCCCACCGGGAGGCTGGAGAGCTGGTTCACCTGTCTGGAATAGGTGAGTGGGGTCTAGGACCCCAGCGGGAGGCCAAAGAGCCAGTTCCCCTATAGTAGGTTGGGCAAGTGGGGTCTGGGACCCCACCGGGAGGCCAGAGAGCCAGTTCACCTATAGTAAGTTGAACAAGTGGGGACTGGGACCCCACTGGGAGGCCGGAGAGCCTGTTTGCCTGTAGGGGGGTTTCACTGGTGGCAGCAGTGTGACCCCTTTAGGTACAGGGGGAGACTGGGGTACGTCTCCTCTTGTCAGGATTCCAGTGGCTTTCTGGAACAGGTCATACACTAGCGGCACAAGGGAAAGCTGGGTGCCCTTGGCTTAGCCACAGAGCCAACTTGTGTCTGTCTGTCTGTGCATCTGTTTATGGTGTGGTACTTCTGGGGGGGTTCACTGGTGGCAGCAGTGTGACCCCATTGTGTGTATGTTTCTCTGTGTGCTTTGTTTGTGTAAGTCCGCCTCAGGAGGGAGGCAAAACGTCTGAATTCCACGGGCAAGGGTCGTTACCTGTTCACATTCATGGAGATACGAGTGGTGACATTCTCTGGAGTAAGTTGGAATCGATCACACAGGCGACGGAAAAAGACTGGGTCCCCGTGTCTATCTGTTAGGAATCCTGCTGGCGGCAGCAGTAGGGTTTCGTTCTTGTTGGAGGCTCTTGTGTATACTTCTCTGTGACTCTACTTGCTGTGCGTCTATTTGTCTATATTTAGGAAAGGGGTTGAAGTCCCCCCCATCTGTTTTTCTCATGGGAGTTTGGGATCTTTACCCTACATATTTTTCTTTGGAAAGCACGCAAGGACCATTATCTCACTCTGGCTTTCTCCTCCCCTGGCCAGAAGGACTAGTTCCTGGGTTCTGTGGCTTAATTTTGTTTTTTGTGTTGGTTTATTTTGTTTGGACTAGCGCCATGGGACAATCTACTTCCAGTCCCCTAGACCTAGTTCTGACTCATTTTAAAGAGGTTAAAACTCAAGCCCACAATCTATC
>NC_043716.1:1030348-1032486 GCF_006229205.1 Suricata suricatta
GTTTTCAGCCCAAGCTTGTGGGTATTTCTGGAGGCACTGGTCAATGTGAGCATCAGGAGTTAGGGGCTCCTCATATAAGCGGTACTCATCAGCTAGTTGGAGGGAGAGGACCTGAATAGGCTTCCCGTCCGAACTTAAGAGTTGTGCTCCTTGTGGGCCAAAATGAATCTGGGCCCTCATTTCTGAGAAAAGGTCTCTCCCCAGCAAGGGGTAAGGACAGTCTGGGATTATCATGAAAGAGTGGGTTACCCGGCCCACACCTCAATCCACTGATCTCTGGGTAGTCCATGAATACCGTTTGGTCCCGGGGGCACCATGGACCTAAGATCGCTTACTTGAGGTAGGCCCATTAGCCTCTCATAATACTGAGTGTTGAGCCCCCGTGTCCACCAAGAAGTCAGTTGGTTTCCCCTCCACTTTAATAGTTATCCTAGGTTCGGGGAGGGGCTCCGAACCCCGTCCCCCCTAGTCCCTGTCTCCAGCAAACAATACCTTTAGCTTATCTCTATTTCTTTCTGGGCAGTCCTTAGCCCAGTGTCCTTCATTGTTGCAAACGAGGCACCGTTTTTTTCCTTTGAAGCAATTTTTACGTAGGTGTCCCCTTTTTTTGCAGTAGGAGCACCATTTATCGTTTGATGGACCAGAGATTTTTTCTAATCGCTGGCGGCGGTCCTCGGGTTTTGCAGTCATGGCCAGCAACACTCTGGCTAAATCTCGATTTCATCTTTTTTCTGCCTTTACTTGTTTTTCCTCAGCACTGTCCCTGTTATTGTACACTCTTTCTGCTATCTCTACTAGATCTCGGAGAGTCTTTTCTCCAAGGCGCTCGACTTTTTGTAGTTTTCTCTTAATGTCGGGTGCAGCCTGGTTAATGAAAGCCATTACCACGGTTGACTTATGATCTGCGTGCCCTGGATCAAACAGGGTGAACTGCCTGAAGGCTTCCATCACCCATTCTAGAAAAGCGGCGGGACTTTCATCTGCCTCCTGCCTCATATCATATACCCTAGTCAGGTTAGTGGGCCTCTTAGCGGCCGCTTTGACACCTGCCAGTAGAGCCTGGCGATAGACCTTGAGGTGCTCCTTACCTTCTCCTGGGTTATAATCCCAACTGGGGCGGAAATCCAGCATCGATGTCAGCGGGGTTCATGGTGGGTACCCCTGTTGGACCAGGAACAAATTTTCGTGCTTCCAGCAGGATCCATTCTTGCTCCTCAGTTGTAAACAGAACCTGTAACAATTGCTGACCATCATCCCAAGTGGGTTGGTGAGTAAAGAGTACAGTTTCTAATAACCCAATGAGGCCTTTGGGGTTCTCTGAGTAGGGGGCGTTTTGAGATCTCCAATTGTAAAGGTCAGAAGAGGCAAAGGGCCAATAATGATGAGGCTGATTTCCTGCCTCATTTATGGGTCCTGTGGCTCGCAAGGGGAGCATCGTGGAGTCTGGGGTGGTGCCCCTTCAGCTATGGGTCCCATATGCTGGGCCTCCTTCAACGGAAGGGGATGGAGCAGAGGAAGATGGCTGTGGACGCAATGGGACATTAGGAGCAGGGTCAGAGGGAGTTGGAGGGGGTCGGTAAGGTGGAGGGGGAAAGAGGAGATCCTCATCCGCTCCTCCCTGCAAAACTGGGTAGGGGGTGCTGCGGGTGAGGTCATGGTTCGTCTCGGCTTTTCTTCTTCTGGGTTTCGATTCACCAGAACCTGAGAAGATACTGGAGAGAGAAAGGATTTCACCCAAATGGGTGGGTTAGTGACCAGGTCCTTCCAGACAACAATGTATGGGATCTGACCCGGATGGCCTCCCATACGTTGGAAAACTCTTTCTTCTATTGCTTCTGTGATGGGGAGGTAAAAGGTACCCTCAGGGGGCCATCCTACACTACAGGTGGGCCACTCAGATTTACAGAGTTTTTCCATCTTTTCCTTCTTGACCTCTAGCGATAGATTGTGGGCTTGAGTTTTAACCTCTTTAAAATGAGTCAGAACTAGGTCTAGGGGACTGGAAGTAGATTGTCCCATGGCGCTAGTCCAAACAAAATAAACCAACACAAAAAACAAAATTAAGCCACAGAACCCAGGAACTAGTCCTTCTGGCCAGGGGAGGAGAAAGCCAGAGTGAGATAATGGTCCTTGCGTGC
>NC_043716.1:1032586-1033819 GCF_006229205.1 Suricata suricatta
ACCCGATACAGGGCGAAGGGAAGGAGGGCCACCCAGTCTCTGCCAGTCTCTAAGGTCAATTTAGTTAAGGTCTCTTTTAGAGTTCTATTCATTCTTTCTACCTGTCCTGAACCTTGGGGTCTATATGCACAATGTAATTTCCAATCAGCCCCAATGAGCTGTGCGATTCCCTGATTTGCCTTAGACACGAACGCTGGTCTGTTATCTGACCCTATAAGCTGAGGAAAACCATACCTCGGCAGGATCTCTTCCAATAATTTCTTTGCCACAATAGTGGTTGTCTCTCTTTTGGTAGGAAAAACCTCAGTCCATCCTGAGAAAGTATCTAGAAAGACTAATAGATATTTATAGCCATATTTGCCTGGTTTTACTTCAGTGAAGTCAATTTCCCAGTAGGCCCCTGGCCTCCTACCTCGAAGGCGTTGGCCCAGGCTTCTGGGATTTGGATAGGCATTAGTGAGTTGGCGCGTCTTGCGCGAGTGAACAATTTCTTTAATCTTGATGTGTAAGTCCTTGGTGGTTGCCTCAGATTGTCGGACCACATCCGGCATTCTTCTTGCCCCCATATGGGTGGTCCGGTGTATTTTATGTAGAATCTTTTCTGCCAGGGCTTCAGGGAGGATTAATTTCCCATCTGAGTCCCTCCACCGTCCTTTGAAGAACTTGCTCATGGGTCATCCTTGGGCCCATTTGGCTTCCTCCTCAGTATATTTGGGATTCTCAGGTAGGTTGGGGTCCCCAGGGTCCGAGAGGACTACAGGCAAGGCATCGATGGGTTCGAGGGCTGCTCCCTTGGCTGTTTTATCAGCCAGGTCATTTCCCTTGGCAACGGGGTGATCTCCTTTCTGGTGGCCAGGACAGTGGTTAATGGCCGCCCTTTTTGGTAGCCATGGGGCCTGTAGCAGGTCCATGACTTCTTGTTTGTTTTTAATGGTCTTTCCCTCTGAGGTCAGGAGACCCCATTCTTGATAAATAGCCCCCTGCACATGGGCCGTTGCAAAAGCATACCTGCTGTCTGTATAGATGTTGACTCTTAAGTCTTTTCTCAAAGCTAGTGCCTTGGTCAGGGCAATTAGCTCAGCCCGTTGGGCTGAGGTCCCTGGAGGTAAGGGTTGGGCCCAAATTACCTTATTGTTGGTAGTCACAGCCGCTCCTGCTTTTCTCTCCCCATCCCGGGTGAAGCTACTCCCATCTGTGAACCAGGTATGGTCTGCGTTTGAAGAGGCCCATCCG
>NC_043716.1:1033919-1038123 GCF_006229205.1 Suricata suricatta
GACCAGCGTTCGTGTCTAAGGCAAATCAGGGAATCGCACAGCTCATTGGGGCTGATTGGAAATTACATTGTGCATATAGACCCCAAGGTTCAGGACAGGTAGAAAGAATGAATAGAACTCTAAAAGAGACCTTAACTAAATTGACCTTAGAGACTGGCAGAGACTGGGTGGCCCTCCTTCCCTTCGCCCTGTATCGGGTGCGAAACTCTCCCTACCAAATGGGTTTAACTCCCTTTGAAATTATGTATGGAAAACCTGCCCCTATTATCCCAAACCTCCAGGCAGCAGCCCTAATGGACATAGAGGATAACAGTCTGTTGCTGGAAACCCGAGCTATTCGATGGTCTCACGAACATGTATGGCCAAAATTCCATGCTCCCTATGAATTAAGTCCACCTCCAGAGCCTCACCGGTACCGGCCTGGAGACTGGGTCTATGTCAAACGCCATCAGCAAGAAAACCTTGAGCTGAGGTGGAAAGGACTTTACATCATCCTGCTGACCCTCCAACCGCCTTAAAAGTGGATGGAATAGCAGCCTGGACTCACTACACTCACGTGAGACCAGCTGACCCCTTCTGTGTCCCAAAAGGCTGCATCAACCCGGAGGGGCAGCAATGGAAGTTGTGCCCCGACAGAAGAAACCCGCTCAAGCTGCGACTCCCCCGATGAACATCAGATTGATGGCTATAGCAATACTGCTCCAGCCTTTAGGTTGTGTTGTGGAATGTGTTTCTTCCTCCAAGGAAGTTGTAGAGAGGACATCTTTTAGGTTAGTACTAAAATAGGTAGAAACTTCCAGAGCTAAAAGCTGCATTATAAAAATTATAGTTTTGTGACTCTTGTTGTTGGAAACATTGCTGTTCCTTTAGTGTTTGCTTATCCAGATTAAGAAACTTTCTTGTGAGAAATCTGTGATATGTAGAAATGTCATAAAGTATTTGTTTGTCTAGAGCATTCATCTTTTCTCTCTACTTAAACCGTCTGAAATTCAAAAACTCAGTGAGTATTCTTTCATGACAATTACAATTGTTTGCATAAGTTCAATAAGAATCTGTTCATTTTATATTAAGACACCACTGAAAATACTGCTTGTTTGACCAAGGCTTTCACTGGCATGTCCTGTTTGAGAGTCAGGCATAGGCTCAGAGATGACCTGACCGCTTTAAGGAACTAAGGTTGACTTTATGGAACATGGAGCCATAAAGCCTCGTGGAAATGTTGGCTGGACACCTTGCTCACAGAGTTCCCAGCAGCCTCCCCAGGTGAGTAAAGAAGGTCACTTCCTGGCAGGTGTAGGAATCTCGGCATATGTTGGGAACCTCGGGAAGAGGAGTTTGCCCAATTTAACAGGTGTTTCAGGCCTGTCTCATGGAAAGTGCTGGCTTGGCTCGGCTTCTGTCCCAGAGCGGCTATGAAAAGTCCAACCTGGAGATTCCTTATAAAAGGACCCAGCAAAGCAACCCTTATAAAGTCCTCATGAACAATCTTTATTCTTGCTGAGCTCATGTAAATAATTAGGCCAGGGTTGTTAAGAATGGACTCGTTCCACCAATGCATTAGTCTCGATTTGGCTATCTCTGCTAATGAGGTTTTTTTAGAGAGAAAAACTATGTTTCAGCAATGCACTATGTAAATGTAGTTCTAGTTCTGAGTGCCTTTAAACATTTGTTGTTGGATCTCAGGCTTATTAGTCTGTGAGGATAATATTTAAAAATGGGGGTCACACCTTTTCAAGAGACTTAAATGTGGATTTCACAGATATGCAACTAAACAAGTTCAGCCCCGTTAACGTTTCCGGCATCACTCTGGGGTTAAGTAGGCTGGCTCTGAAGGACCCTCAACCTGGTGAGGTGATCCGGATCCAGTCGATCAGCTTGAATTGATCCTCAAAAAGACTGACTCCAGCGATCTCCAGCCCTGCTCCAGCCACACCCTGGAGTCCAGCTACGGTCCAGTAGCTGTGGTTTGCAGCCATCACAAGTGAGGACAAGAACGAGGAGCCAAAAACCAAAATCGATGTACTTTTAACATTTGGCTCTTGTATCATTAATAAGATCATAGCATTTGTCAAAGAGCATGTAAATGTTATTCAGTTAATGGTCTTAAGAAACCAAAACAATGGTAACATAGCTGACCCAGGATTGGGTCAACTTACAAGACAGAGGGGGGAATGTAAAGACGCAGGTCTGATTCAGGCTCCCCCTGTACTTAAAGGGTAAGGTGCTGGCTTCTCCGTATCATTGGCCAATGGAAAGGCGCACATTGCCCAGGGAAGGAGGGACAACTCCTGTGGCACCCAATCAGGAGAGGCCGGCTAACACCTTTGACCTTTCTAGGGGAGGGCCTAAAGACGGAGGCTAGTCACGCCCTGCCTACATAAGGGTCTTAGTCATGCCCTACGTGGGGGTTCTGGGCCCACTCTGTGATTGGTTGATAACCCTAAATGTTGTGATTGGCTCCCACTACTGCCAGTATTGATAGGGGGGCAGGGAATCGATCGCAGTACCTGTGTCGTCATTTCTTGTAACGCCCCCTTCCTAAGAAAGCTCCTACACCGCCATGTTCGGGGCTCTCTCCACATGGCCAGTGGGTTGGTGGAGTCTGTGAGCCTGAGCTTAAGCCCGTAATAAAGCCCTTTGCTTTTGCATGTGTGACTCAGTCTCCCTGGTAGTCTCTGGTTCCTTTTGGGGTGATATTGGAAACGTGGGCCTAACACCCTGAGCCAGCGGGGTCCACTTGTTCCCCAGGGCTGGTGCACAGTCAGTCATCCAGGGGGCAACCATCAGATGGTCAGTCCACAAACCTCATTGCCCGGGGCCCTTCTGGGTGATTGTGAATTATAAACTGCTGAGTATCCGCCTTCCAGCGAGGTGTATTCAAGGAGGTAAGAAATCTGCAAATAAAAACATTTCTTAGGTCATTTCAATTACTACTATGCACTTTTGAGATGAAAACTGGGGAAGGTGCTAGAGGGGAGGGAGGGCGGTGCACATCTTTAGTTAGGCTACTCAAGGAGGGCTTCCGGAGCTGGTGACATTTGATTGAGTCTGACCGTGGCCCCAGGACCGCCATGTGGTTGGCGGGAGGGTTTGCACCCTGCAAACACAGGACTTTCTGGGAACCTAGTGTATTTTCTTCCACAAGCATTTCCAAGCTCCCTACTCACAGAACTGACTACACTGTGTCTCCTGCACCAAACACCACCTCTGGCTCCACTGACTCCTCTTCCCGGCTCGGCCTTGACTTTCAGATTCTCATGTCTTTCTTTGCATGTATGATTTTAGCAGGAATCCTGCTAACTCAGTTTAGCCAGGACCTCCCCCCTCCCCGCACACACACACAGACACACCCTCCACATCTAATTACGTGATCTCTGATAACCGTGATATCGGATTGAATTCCTCCCTGCCCCGCCCCCACAGTCCAGGTGACGCCTGATCAGTCTGGCCAGCCTTCAGCAAGAATCCTGTGAAGTTAGTTAAGCAAAGAATACTACCTGCCCTTTCAGGAGTTTTCCATCGGCTCCCCACCCCCAGACCGCCCCTCTCTGCTCCCCAGCGCCAACCCCGTCTCCATCGCACAGTAGTGACTGAGCCTCGCATGGTGGGAGGGAGTCCGCCTCACCCTTGAAACCAGTGTCGTGATCAAGTTTCTCTTTAACAGAACATACACACACACAACAGGGTTTTTGTCTTTAAAAAGATAGGATAGAGCATGTAAGACGTATCTGCTTCTCCAAACCTCCCACTCCTCCAGCCTGGTCCTCCCAGCCACGGCTCCTCTCTGGGCTTTTCTATGTCCCTGGAAACATCTCCCCTGTAACTACATGGCGAACTCCCTCACCTTCAAGGCTTGGCTCAGATGTGCCCTGCGCCACCCAGCACGAGACGAGTGCAGATCCCCTCTCCTGTGGCCTGACTGCTTTTCAGTTTTTAAAGCATAACTGATGACAGAGCGTGGGGGGGGGCTGCAGGCAAGATGCGGGCTGGCGACCCCACCCCCACCCCCAGACGGGATCTCTGTGATGCTCCTCGGACACTCTGGCCGCCCAAGACAAAGGAAAGGCAGTTAGGTGCCTGCCACGGTGACGGGGAAACTAAGGCAAGTGAGAAATTAACTTCCCTTACTGCCTACAGCCCAGTGACAAGTCCCTGAAACGGGCAGTGACCTCCCTCCGGGAGCTCAGCTGCTCAAGGCTGACAC
>NC_043716.1:1038223-1047553 GCF_006229205.1 Suricata suricatta
TCATGACTGAGGCTTTATTAAACAGTAGTAAGTGGTGTTTCCCTAGCAACAGCTAGCCCTCAAGGTCCTGGAAACCTTGCTTCCAAAACTCCTTAGAGACTTATTCCATCTCTGACCCCCTCCCAGCCCGAGGGGATGATGAGTCACCTGCACGGCCCCACGCAGCTCTACCTGCCCACGGGTCTGTCCCCGGGCTTTACGAAATCACTTTTTTGCACTAAAAACATTTTCAAGATTTCTTTCTTGGCCATCGGCTCCAGACCCCCCAACCTGTCATAAAGAGTCACCGAGGCCAGTCTGGTGCCTAGAAGACCATCTGGCCATGACGACACTCTATCACTTGCTGGGTGCACCTGTGCATGTGCTTGAGCGACATCGTGCAAAGCCAGCGGCCTCCAGTTACATGCGGATTCCAGATTCAGTCAAGGTCTACATCCTCCCAGTGACACCCGTGCCCACTGACACCTTCCCCGGTGGGCTGTCGGGGCACTGGCAGCCAGGATGGCCAAGCTGGCATTTCTGCTACGGGTACTTCCCTAAGAGACAAGAGAGCATGTACACAGACCCCCACAGAGGCTCAGCCTGCGACAGCCAAAACCCAGACACCCACGAGCGGGTACTGAACACACGGTTGTGTATCCAGGTGGTGGAACCCTGTGCAACAAGAAAACGGGCAACCCCTGTGGGCATCCAGGCGACTCACTGGGTTGAGCATCCAAATTTTGATTTAGGCTCAGGTCACAATCCCAATCCCAAGGTTGTGGGATCCAGCTGAATTGGGCTCCCTTCTGGGCGTGGGGTTCTTTCTCTCCCCCTCTCTCCATCTCACTCTCTCTTTCACAAAAATACTCTTTATCACATACAACACAGAGGAGTCTCCAAATGGTGATGCTGGGGAGATAGAGTGCCAACTGCGTGATTTCAATTACGTAAAATGCAAACAGATCTGTAGTAAGAGAAAGCGGGTGAGTGGTTGCCTGGGGGGTGGGAGGAGGGATCCACTCGGCAGGAGAAAATCTGGAAGAATGACAGGCGTGTTCCTTACTGGCTGTGGGTTTGTGGGCGGTGCACCCCCCTGGGGACCCACCGGCTCGGCACGTGAGGTCCACAGATGATCCTACGTCCTGCGTCCTACAGCAAAGCTGGGAAGTGCCACCACACACAGGTGACCACCGGTTCAAGCCAGGAGGAGTTCACTACCTGAGAGCCAGCTCCTCCCGCCTCTGGGCAGCTGTGACCTTGAACGCTGTGCTGTGGCTGTGGTGTGGCGGTAGCGTCCTGTGCGGGCCAGGCGCACCGCCACCCCTCTGCACCAGTAAAGCACTGAGAGGTGTTGCGCACCCCTGCTCAGCAGTCAGACCAGGTGTCCATGGGTCTGCAAGGGAAGAGGACCCTCGACTTTGGCTCAGGTCACGATCTCACGGTTCGTGGGTTTGAACCCCACATCAGGCTCTGCACTGACTGCTCAGAGCCTGGAGCCTGCTTCAGATTCTGTGTCTCCCTCTCTCTCTGACCCTCTTATGCACTGTTTCTGTCTCAATAATAAATTTTAAAAAACGAGAGAGAGAAGAGGACCCTCACTCCGCTGGGCGCCTTGGCCCTCCAGTTGGCCGCATCGCACTACTGACCGGCCCCGGCTCAGGCATCTCTGCCATCCCGACTAGAGCCGCCTGCCTAGCTTCTCCTGTCACCAGGCGCTCCACTAACTCTCGCTGCCCACTCCCCCCGTGATTGTGGCTCACACAGTGACAACATGGACTTGCCGGAGACACTAACAGTCGGGAAGGGCTCAGCTCTTAGCTGGAGAGGAGCAGACGTCGTATCCTTCCATGACCTGGCCTCGGCTGTCACACACCATCTCTGGCACCAATTCCCATGATCAGCGCAAACACACGCCCACCCCCTCCCCTGCCCCAATTGCAGGGGAGGGAGCCGACCCGCCTCTCAGTTCGTGGCATTGGAAGAGCACGTGGCTGGGGTGGATGCACCTGCAGGGTTCAGACGGGTGCGGCTGTCTTTGGAAAATATGAGGGGTCACCCCTCCCTCTTCTGCAGAGAACACCCTCCGCCCTGGATTGTCCGGCCGACGGGCGGGCTCGTGGTCTTCCCGAGCTGGAGGAAGGGCCTGCCCTTTCTCTGGCTCTCTCCCCACCCCCTGGCTCTCAGGAGACAGGGACAGTCCTTGGTCATTTCAGGGCAGAGGCAATGGAAACACCACTGCTTCTTTAGATCTGTGGTTGGCTCTGCAGAAGGTAGTCTGGGCTGTGATGGAGCCGGGACCCAGCCCGGGAAAGCCTCCGCCAGCCAGGGGACCGGGCGCTCACATCAACATTCCCACTTGGAAGAAGCTGTCCCTGGTCCCAGGGGAGGACCCGTCTCGGAGGTTGTCTGTCTCAGCCCGCCCTGGTCGGGAGCCTTTCCGGCGCACCATCGAAGGGGACGGTCATGGGCGGTCAGGTGCAAGTGGGAGTAACTTCCCTAGGGCCACAGGTTGAAGGTGCTGGGATGAGAAGTGTAAGCCTGCGTGGACCGTTCTCTACCGTGATGGACAAGGGGCAGGGGGGTCTTCAGAGTCCCTGCGCTCCGAGAATCCATCGTGGACGAACTCTCCTCTCCCTACAGTAAGCCACTTAGCGATGTCCAGTGACGCCCGTCAGAGTTCATTCAAGGATCACAGATTTAATGCTTCTGTTGGGTCAGGGGCTGCCGGGTGTGAGGAGCCCTGGGCTTTTCTGAAGGAAGCATGCAATGCACGTGCTCCGGTCTGGGCGTAATCTTGGAGCAGGGGGCGAGGAAGGAGGTCCCGTGGGTCCCCGCACTGTGGTCATCGGCTGTCCAACTGTCAGGGGCCATCCAGTGCTCCTGGGGGGTAAGCCCCAGGCAGGAGGGGAGCTTGGAGGGAGAGCAGGGGAGGAAGATGAATTCCCAGGTGTGAGCAGACACTATGCTAGGGAGCATGACCAGAAGAGACTGGCATTAGTCAGGAGCCCTGGCTCTGTGCCCGGTTTCCTAGCAACGGCAGTGAGCAAGCGGGTTGCTAGGCGATGTGGGGCCATCCAGACAGCCGGGGGAGGCCCTCAGTCTGCATGAGAGCATCCCAGGAGTGGCCCCTCGGCCCATCACTTAGGGCCTCTCATCTATTACTGATTCTGGTTGCACAGAGATTCATGTAACGATGATCCGAGATGTCCGGAAACGTGAGAAGGAAATCACGCCACGACCTCGCCGTCCAAACAACGCAAAGTGGACCATCCTCGCCTTTTCCAGTTCCTGCCGTTCTCTGCAGGGGCACAGGTCCATCCCCTCCCCCTGCTACACTCCCCTTACCACCCCAACCCTCCACACACTCAACCACCAAGGCTTGCTGAGCTAAAAGAAATCTTTGTAATTTTGCCTGGGAGACCAGGATGTGGAGAGACCAGGATGTGACCCAGAAAAGGCAGACAGGACCCGGGCTTGGAGGTGGGCAGGCCAGGGGGGCTGGGAGGTGTGCAGAATCCTGACCGGAACCCAGTGACAGATCCTGAGCAAGCTCCCTCACCTCTCAAGCCTCAGTTTCCTCATCTGAACACTGCAGAAAATGCCGGCATCTGACTGGCAGGGTCATAGCATCCGGTGTGACCACGCGCACAGAGCTGTGCAGGACCGTTCCCCGCGCACTGGGCAGGCTGGCACCAGGTGCTGTTAGGTCCGCATGAGTACCAGTATTTGCATCCATGTCTGCGTCCTGGGACTCCCCGGTGGGGCTGGGCATCACCCACGTGGGGATATGACCTTCGGTGGGGCAGACTCAGGTCCTCTGCTGGGTCCTGGCTCCAGGCTCCGGGTTCCTGAGCATTTTCCAAGAATGCTCTCACACCAGGCAGAGTGAGGCTGCAGCTGGGGGCCATCAGGTCCCTGCCTTTTCAGGGCTCCCTGGCCCGGGGCAGACTTAGTTCTTACATTGCTGGGCACAGGCCTCTGCCTCTGCGGCCTCTGCGGCCGGTGAGCCCACTGAGTCGGCCAAGCTCTGTCAATTCTGAGACACGGGGCCCCCAGGGATGCCCGGGGCTGGGACCAGAGTTGTGTTGTGCTGTGGCCATTTCTGGACAGGTGGGCCAACTGGAAAACAGCAAGTTGTCCTAGGGACAGTCTGTCTTTGCTGTTCAGCCTCACACCTTACCCCAGGTGGGATGTGTGTGACATTCCCGGGACGCTCCTGGCTGCCCACGAACAGGGAAAGGAAAGAAGCGACGGCTGACGGACGGGGAGCACCGTCATGCAGGAGGCGAGTCTCCAGTTTGCGGAGAACTTAGGAAACTGCAAGAAAGAGAAAATCTTATCCAGAGCTTAATCTCCAGAAACCTATAGACTCTGTTTCCTGGAGCCCTAATGTCACCCTCATCAAGATGGAAGGGGGTGGAAGTGCTTGCGGTGGTGATGGGGGAAACTGAGGCCAACGAAAAATTAAATTCCCCTACTGCCTACAGCCCACGGACGAGTCCTTGAGACAGGCAGAGTGACCTTTCTCTAGGAGCTGCCTCGGGGATGACACTTTGCTGGGGGCACAAGGGAATCTCGGCTTAACATCATCCCGACCTCCAGGATCCTGTGAGTCACCCAAAAGTTCCTTTGCGAACCGCCTGCATCATTAACCCCCAAGCAGATGCAGGCAGCCCTCCAGGCTTACGGCCCTGACGCACATCTGAAGGGTCTCACGGCCGAGGCTTTACTGAGCGGCAAAAAATGATGTTTTCCTAACAGCAGCACCTCAAGGTCCTAGAAACCTGCTTCCAGAACTCCTTGGTGACTTCCGCTGTCCCCAACCCCCTCCCAGCCTGAGGCTATCTAATCATGACCCATCACGACCCCGTGCAGCTCTTCCTGCCCAAGTCCCAACCCCGTGCTTTAATAAAATCGCCTTTTATTGCACCAAAGACGTCTTCAAGAATTCTTTCTTGGCTGTCAGCTCAGAACCCCCACCGTCACCCCAAAACCCCTTCGCAGCATATGCACTCCTCACGTACCCCAGCCCCTCCCCTCCCTGGCCCTGCCCCGGGCTCCCGCCCCTTACTCTTCCGGCTGCAAGCAGTGACTTCCTCAGTGTCTCAGCCTCACATGGACCCAGACATTCTGGTGAGCAACTTAGAAAATTCCTTGAGCCGGGGTCTCGAGGGCGGGTGCGGAGCGGCGGACAGAGGTGGCTTCACCATTCCCAGGGTGCAGGGGCTTCAAAGTTATAAACCCAGTTGGAAGGAAGCTGGGAGGGGGGACCTGAAGCTGTTTGCATCATGTTAGCACTTGTAAGCAAAACTGAGAACACGCCCCTTGCCCGTTTCAGAGGTTGGCGTGGAGTTCCATTGTTCCTGGAACTGACTGGCCATCTCAGGAAGAGAGATATTTTTATTTCTTTTTAGTTTTATTTGTAATGTGTATTTATTTTTGAGACAGAGAGAGACAGAATACGAGCAGGGAAGAGGTAGAGAGAGAGGGAGACACAGAATTCAAAACAGACTCCAAACTCTGAGCTGTCAGCACAGAGCCAGATGCGGGGCTCGAACCAACAAATTGTGAAATCATGACCCGAACTCAAGTCAGACGACCAACCGACTGAGCCCCCCAGGCGCCCCAAGAGTGTTTTTAGTAACAATATTCACACATGCTTGCATGCTTGCAAAGAGCTGTACAGTTTACGAGCACTTTCACAAACATCATCCTGGCATTCCTCACCTGATTTCTGCCACATTTGCGAGTCACCTATACAGTTTCATGACTTGAGGTTTTTTTTTTTAAGACTTTATTTTTAAGTAGTCTCTACACCCAGTGGGAGCTCAAACTCAGATCTCGAGGTCAAGAGTCAGACACTTCACCGACTGAGGCAGCCAGGGAGCCCTATGTCATTTTTTAAAAATCTTTACTTAGTTTTGAGAGAGAGAGTGAGCAGGGGAGAGGCAGACCGAGAGGGAGACACAGAATCTGAAGCAGGCTCCAGGCTCTGAGCTGTCAGCACAGAGCCCGACGCGGGGCTTGAACCCACAAACCGTGAGATCATGACCTGAGCTGAAGTCTGATGCTTAACCCACTGAGCCCCTCAGGCACCGCCATAATTTTTTTCTTTAACTTTAACTCACTTAAAAATTGTTAGACTGTCCTAAACAGCAGTATGTGTGAAATCTGTGAAAAGTTCAGCATTCTGGTTAATATTCTTTTCTAAAATGCAACAATCAAAGGCTGCTCATGCCCGGGCATGCAGGAAGCCTCATCTCTTCCCACGCTCCTGGGCAACCCCATCTACGCCTACAGCCTCAGCCACCCCCTCCCGAATCTGGATGGCTAGGTTAGACTTTGCCCTTGAGGACGCTTTTGACAAAGGGACATTCCCCCCATATCTCGCATGAGGCCCTCGGAGCCAACTCATCATCTTCCCCTGATCCACCGGGGAAACTTGAAGCACCCGCACCTTTTCGCCTCCCCGCCCATCAGTTACGGCAAAGCCCCATCCTTGCTCTCGGATGTCCTCTCTCTGTGCTCTCCTCTCTTGATCCCCAGTCCACTCCAGCCCCCTTTCACCTCCACCCTGGTCTAATGCAATGCAGTCCTCGTGGGTCACTCGGCCACAGCCCCTCCGCCTGTTGCCCAGCCTCCATACTATGGGCAGAGTGAGCTCTCCAAAATGCCAGTACACTTAAATTTTCCATTGGATTTCTAGTGACTTCAGATAAAGTCTTAACTCCTTTCTGGCTACATGCCCAACCCCCCTCCGCCTCACGCACCACGTTCAAACAGCGCTCCGTGCAAACCCCCCTTGGTAAATGGCAGAGCGGGTAGAAGCACGAGCCGCTGAATCCGTACCGGCCACGGCACCTGCCTGAGGAAGCGGCTCTTCTCTCTTTCCCTCTGTAGCAACTCACAGAGGGCGGCCCATCCCTGCGCAAGGGGACTTGGCACAGACTTCGAATCCCGGTTCGGCCGTGTGATTTGCTTTGGCCAGTGGGACAGTAAGTCTAGTGCAAGCGGAGGCTAGAACAGTAGTGTGCCTCACAGCATCCCCCGTGGCTGTGCTTGGAACCCTGGGACCACTATATGCACAAGTTCAAGGCCGCCTGCTGGAGAACCAAGTCTCCTGACTGACCGCTTACCCACAGGATCGTGAACAAGATCACGTGGTCTGTTGCCGGTCACTCAGGCCACCTCGTATCTGAGAAATGATAACTACGTGTAGTTTTTACTTTTTAATTAATTCATTTATTTAAGAGGAAACAGGAAACTCTATTTTTAAAAATCCTTTTAATTAATTTATTTATTTTGAGAAAGACGGAGAGAGTGAGCAGGGTAGGGACAGAGAGAGGGGGAGAAAGAGAGAATCCCAAGCAGACGCTGCACTGCCAGAGCCTGTTGCGGGGCTTGAACTTACAAGCCTTGAGATCGTGGCCTGAGCTGAAAGGAAGAGTTGAACACGTAACTGACTGAGCCCCCCAGGCGCTATTTTTTTTAAATAACGGCCTTATTGAAGTGTAATTCACACACCACAGAAGTCACACACATCAGGCGTGCACATCAGTGGATCTTAGACACACGAAGAGCCGTGGCACTATCACACCGTCGGGTTCAGAACAGAACAGCTCCATCACTCTGAAGCGCCCCTGCGCCTGTCTGCAGTTCCTCCCCTCCCCCCCCCAGCCCCCGGCAACCACCGTCTGCTTTCTGTCTCTGTAAATAAAGGCGTCCCTTCTAGACATTTCCTGTAAGTGGGATCATACAGTCTGTGGTCTCGCGCATCTGGCTTTCTTCCCACTTCCTGTAACGTTTTTGAGGTTCGTGCTGTCGCATTTATCAGTTGCTCCCTTCTTTTTATTGCCAAATATTCTTCGGTTGCACAGCCAGCCACGTTTTGTTTATCCATTTACCAATCGGTGAGCATTTGCCTCGTTTCCAGTTACCTACTGCCGATAACGCGGCTGTGGACGTTCATGTGCAAGTCTGCGTTCGCAGGAAGCATGTCTGCAGCTTCCCGTGGGTAGAACCCTGGGGTGGGGTTAACTTTTTATGAACCCGCCAGACTGTTTTCCAAAGCCGCTGTACCTTTTCACATTCCCGGCGGCAATGTTGGAAGGTTCCACATTCTCCTAGTCCTAGCCGACTAGACGCTCACAGCTTCTGTGAGCTGGTGTTGCTGAGCTGTGAGATGGGCTTAGCCATTCATTTCTTATATCACTCATTCAGCGAGTATTCTGAGTACCCGCCGCTACTTGGGGGTCTCTGGTCGGCAAGGAGTCCTTGGCAACGTGGTGAGATGGGGAGAGAGCACCCCGGTGACATCGATTCTGCACCTGGGGCCTGGTTCCCAGGGGGCCTGTCCCTTACAGGGGGCCATGCGTTCCCTGAAGACCCCCTGAGTCTGCCGCACCTGCAAGGCCTCCCAGCGCACCCCTCCCGTTCCCTGGGACCCAACACAGGCCCAGTGGCAGTGGTCTCCACAGCCCACCAGGGAACAGCAGCTAGGAACCCGGGGGCCCGGCAGCATGTGACTGCACCAGTGGAAGCCAGAGAAGGGCCTGGGAGTGCCTGGAAGGGGCCTGAGTGAGTTGGGGGGAGGGGAGTGGAGAAAGTACTAGTTCCTAATCCTCCTAATCCTCGGAGAGCCCAGGACAGGGATATACAGATGTCCCTGCAGGGAGAAGGTAAGAAAGAAGGAAGGAAAAACACCGCCTATCTCTGGGCCTGGGAAGATGGGAGGTTTTGCTTTGTTACTGCTCCTGCTCACGGGGCTTCCCAGCTTTCACGTTTTCTGCAAAGATGATGTATTCGTTTTATCATGTATGGAGTTTTAGGTTAAAAAAAAAGAAATCAGGGGCGCCTAGGGGGCTCAGTCGGTTGAGCCTCCGACTTCAGCTCAGGTCATGATCACACGGGTCCCGAATTCAAGCCCTGCGTTGGGCTCTGTGTTGACAGAGCCTGGAGCCTGCTTGGATGCTGTGTCTCCCTCTCTCTCTGCACCTCCCCGACTCGTGCTCTGTCTCTCAAACATAAATGAACATTGAAAAATAATAAAAAAACAAAACCAGAGACTCGTAATAATTTATTTTTTAGAAGACAACCCCCACCCCACCGCCCGGAGCTCCGCGGGGCTGGGACCCAGGTGTGCCGCATTTCGGACCCGGAGCCCCCCTACTCGCAACCCTGGTGCTCGGGGAGGGGACAGTTCCCCGGTCGCAGCTCGCCCCCGCCCGGTTGCCATGGGAACGCGCGGCGGAGGGGGGGGCGGGCCTTGGGCTCGAAGCGGAGCCGGCGCGGCACTCCGCCCAGCGGCCCCGCCCCCTCCGCCAACAGACGCAGCGAGGAACCCCGGGC
>NC_043716.1:1047653-1060726 GCF_006229205.1 Suricata suricatta
GCGCCGGCGGGAGCGTGCAGGGGGCTCGCTTGGGGCAGCCCCCCAGGGCCGCGGCGCGCCCCCCGGACGAGGGCTGCTACCTGGACCATTTCCCGCACCTGTCCGTCTTCATCTACGCGGCCATCGCCTTCTCCATCACCTCCTGCGTCATCACCTACCTGCACCTGCAGCTGGCCTGAGAGCCCGGCGGGGGGCGGGGGGGCGCACCCCGTCCTCGGCTCCTCATGCTTGCATGCTTGTTTCCTGCGTCCCCCGCTCGCCACTGCTTTGTGTGACTGCGCGTCCGCGGGCGCGTCCGGAGCCGCTGCCCCGATGAAAGAAGGGTCTGTTTGCAGCTGAGATCCGGGGAGGGGCAGACACCCCGCGGCGTTTAGAGTGTCGGGGTGCGGCCTACGGTTGGGGTCGTGTCCCCGGAGCCTGCCCACCAGCGGTGGGAGCGCGCGGGGAGCCCGGGGCCGAGCCCCGTGATGCCGCACCGCCCCTGGGCACGCTGGCCGGGCTAGAGCTGCTGCTGGACCGCGCGCGCCGCGGGTGCCGCAGGACGCAGGACGCAGTGAGTGTGGCAACTGTCGGGTGGCCCGCCGCGTGCCCCGGGCTGGAGCTGACCGGACTGGGAGTCTTCTTCCTGCCTTCGGCCTTGCGGCGGCCGCCGGACAGACCGAGACCCCCAGCAGGAGACGCTGTCCTAGCAGAAGGCCACGCTGTCGCTGTGTCGTGGACGGCGTGGGACCCCGGCCGCAGGCGTCCTGGGGCCTGAGCTGGGGTGTGTGGGAGGGCTCTGTGTAGTTGGGAAGGGTGCGGTGGCTTCATCCCGACCCCCAGCTGGGACCGAAGCGAAGGGTGTGGGGTGTCTGTCATTGGCAAGAATTGGTGCCCGCAAATGACCCGACTTCTAGCTGGTTTCCATGTCGGACCCAAAGGCCTAACACCAAAACCCACCCCGGCCGCCTATTCACGCTTCTGCTGTGCCCTTTTATTCATGGATGTTAAACGTCATCAAGCCAGCGCTCCCTTCTTGCCTGGATGTGTCTGAGATTGTCTTATCCCCCGTGAAATAAAGCCCGGATCCAGTCTCCTGTGTATTCAGTTGTCGATTCGTCTGCAGCTGTGCAATGGGCCTGCCAGGCTTCCCAGTCTGTCCCCGGCTCACCCAGTACCCCGCACGTCTCCCCTGCCTGCCCTCCCAGACACATGTCATCCATCATCAGCCAAGATGCAACATCTGCCGCCACTAGGTAGCCACAGAGGCCTCTCTGGGCACCTGTCTCCTAGCAGGCTCCCACGACGAGCCGGTGTCCCAGCTCCGTCCCCTGGCAGCAGGTCTGTGACAGTACCCTTGCGGCTTCACTCACTGCCCTTATTTAGTCCCTGCTTGCCTCCGTTATCAAGACACTTCGGACCCCGCACAGTGCCCCCCGGCCCACTAAGCTCAGAACTTGCCCCCCTCCTCTGATTCGCCCAGCTTGTCTCTCCCAGCTCACCATGCTCCTGTGCGGGACGGAGCTGTCATTCCCTGGTCTGTGTTCCCACGACCCCACATCACTCAGGCCTTACTGTCTTGCCCATCTGCACTTTCAGTGCCACCGGCCTGACACCCACTGTTCCCCATGTCAGCCTGGGCTTCACAGCCATGGTTTCCTACAGTAATTCCCCCTGATACTCAGTGGCGTCGTTCCCCAAAATTGAGTCTCCAAGCGACCACAGTACGCACCCATGTTTTCCTAGCTTTCAGTCTTGGACATTGGATTCTCTGCTGGCTTTTTTTTTTTTAACGTTTATTTATTTTTGAGAGAGTTGGAGACAGAGCGCAAGCGGTGGGGAGGGGCAGAGGGAGAAAGAGACACAGAATCTGAAGCAGGCTCCAGGCTCCGAGCCGTCAGCACAGAGTCCGACACCGGGCTCAAAGCCACACCCTGCAAGATCATGACCTGAGCTGAAGCCGGAAGTCGGACGCTTAACTGGCTGAGCCACCCAGGGACCTCTGACTTTTTTTTCTTTAACTTCACTTATTTATTTTTGAGAGACAGAGCACATGAGTGGGGGAGGGGCAGAGATAGAGGGAGAGAAAGAATCCCAAGCAGGCTCCACAGCGGGGAGCCTGTTGCAGGGCTTGAACCCACAAACCACGAGATCATGACCTGAGCCAAAACCAAGAGTCACACACTTAACTGACTGAGCCCCCAGACGCCCCTCTGCTGGCTTTAATACTGACTAACCACTGAGTCCTAATGCACTGTTCTGTGTCCTCCAGTGAGGGCCACTGTTTCCATTCACTGATCCCCGGATCCCTGCACTCACAGTCCTGGGGTGACGCTCAGGATATGATCTCTTCATACTCTCCCCTCAGCTACTCCCGAGAGTAGACTCCTTCCTTCATCACCAAAACCAGACCCCACATTTTGACCCCAAGTCCCAATATCTGGCTCCCGTGACTATACTAATTAGATCCCATTGCTTCTACGGTCTGATCATAGTCTCCAAGTCTCCCCCATTAGTCCTTACTTTCCCCCTATGCCTTGAAATTCCCCGTATCACCTTGCGATGCCTGATTCCACTGAGCTCCGATGTTTGGCCCGTATTTTCTAACCGATATTAAAATCCCAATCCTTTCACACGGTCACGTGAACTGTCGGCAATCACTTTGTGTCTGATCCGGCCACTTTGCCTCTTACACAGTTTGAATACTCCACAATATTTGAGTTACTGCTCCCCTATTTTGAGCTCCTGATTGTCCACCAATTTCTGGGCTTCCAATACGAGGTTTCCTTGTCTGAAATATCCAGCCTCTCCCCTCAAGTACAGCCTTGTCCTAATGGACAGGCTTTGGGGTTCACCGTCAAAACAAATGGACTCATTTTGAGGGATCCTCTTTCCATGTTGCCCAAGAACCAAATCCTAGAGAGAGTCTTAGGGACAAAGCTAGGGTCACATGCCCACCTTTGGCCAGGAGGCGGAAGAGATGACTTAATATGCAGTCTCTGGAAAACAGCCTGCCATAGGAAAGAGAGAGTTCCCCAAAGGAAAATCGAAGTCGTCACAACCGTGGGGGCTGGGCAGGCACGAGTAACAAGACGTCCAGTAAATGGACTCCTAGCAGATCACACGTGATGACCGAGAGATGACAACTTTGGGCGCCTTGTTCCTATTCTGCATTGGGCTGTTGGTGCACAGAGACAGTGGACAGCGGCCTCCGAAATGAGGACGTTTAGTTGGGGGAGACAGTCGGAACCCAGCCATGTGGGATACAGAAGCTCAACTTGGGAGGACACATGGATTCATTTTTTTTAAGTATTTCATTATTTCTTAGGAGTCTAGCACTGGAGATAGTGATCAGCAGAACAGATACAACTCTTACCCTCCTGGAGCTCACTGTGTCAGCCACGGAACTCACCGGGCGGCGGGCTTCGCGTCTTCTGTAGCTGGAATTCTCACAGCCCCGTGAGGCGTTTCTTTTAATTTCTCCATTTTGCAAAACGAGGACACAGACATAGGTGAAAGGCTTTGCCTGAGGTCACAAGGCCAGTGACGGAACTGGATGAACCCGGGCGTCGTCTCCGGAGGGTATACTTTTATTTTTACCGGCATAATTGGGATGTGATTCACCTACCGCAGAACTCATTCATTTCAAGTGTACAATTAGGGGGCACCTGGGCGGCTCAGTTGGTCAAGTGTCTGACTTCAACTCAGGTCATGATCTCGCTGTCCGTGGTTTGAGCCCCATGTTGGGCTCTGTGCTGACAGCTCAGAGCTTGGAGCCTGGAGCCTGCTTTAGATTCTGTGTCTCCTTCTCTCTCAAAAATAAATAAACATTAAAAAATTTAAAAAAATAAAGTGTACAATTTGGGAACATCTTGTGACTCAGTTGGTTAAGCGTCTAGCTCAGGTTTTTTTTTTTCCCCCCAAGTTCAGGTCTTGATCTCAGGGTCCTGAGTTCAAGCCCCATGTTGGGCTCCATACTGGGCATGAAGATTACTTAAAAATAAAATTTACAAAATGTACAATTCAATGGCTTTCACTGTATTCACGGAGTTCTGCAGTCACCATCCATCACAGTCAATGTGAGGATATTTCATTGCCGCCGCACCCCCCATCTCCCTCCAGCCCCCCTCCATCCCTAGGCAACCACGAATGGACTGTCTCCGGTTTTGACTATTCTGCACATTTCACAGAAGTGGAATCGTACAGGACACGGCCCTTGGGGACCGGGGTCTTTCCCTCGGCATGTTTTCCAGGCCCATCCCTGCTGCAGCAGGAATCCCCCCTTTGCTTCTGTAGCGAGCAGAGCGACATCCGGTTGTATGGACACGCCACATGGTACGTGTCCATTAGGTGGGCTCATCTGGGTTTCCCACTTTCTGGCTGCTATGAATAAAGCTGCCCTGATGTTCAAGTACAACGCTTGTGTATGTGTGGACACGGGAGGAATTGCTGAGTCATACGGCAACTTTCTGTGTGGCCGTGCAGAAACTTCTAGACTGTTTCCCAAAGTGGCTGTACCATTTTACATTCTCACCAGAACTGTAGGAGGGTTCCATTTTCTCCACCTTCTTGCCTAAACTAAAGCTTTATTTTTTAAGTTTTATTTATTTATTTTTGAGAGAGAGATAGAGAGAGAGAGAGAGAGAGAGAGAGAGAGAGAATGAGCGAGCACAAATAGGGAAGGAGCAGAGAGAGAATCCCAAGCAGGTTCCAAGCTGACAGTGTGGATCCTGACGTGGGGCTCAAACCCATGAACTGTGAGGTCATGATCTGGGCTGAAATCGTCAGACACCTAACGGACCGAGCCACCTGGGCGCCCCCTTACCGTTTTCTTTTTGAAGACAACCTCAGTGTATGAAGTGGAATCTCATCGTGGTTTTGATCTACATTTCCCTGATGGCAATGATGTTGACCATCTTTTCCTGTGCTTACCAGCCAAGTGTCTACCTTCTTTGAAGACATACCTTTTCAGATCCTCTGCCCATTTTTAAAATTGGGCCAGTTGTGGGGCACCTGAGTGGCTCAGTCAGTTAAGCACCAACCTCGGCTCAGGTCATAATCTCACTGTTTTTGAGTTCAACCCTTGCATCGGGCTCTGTGCTGATGGCTCAGAGCCTGGAGCTGCTTCAGATTGTGTCTCCCTCTCTCTGCCCCTCCCCCACTCAGGCTCTCTCAAAAATAAACAAACATTAAAAAATTAAAAATAATAAAATTGGGCCAGTTGAAAAAATGCAAAAAAAAAAAGTGGGGGCACCTGGCTGGCTCCATAGGTTAAGCCTGCAGCTCTTGACCTTAGGGTCGTATATTTGCAAAATGTCCCTCCCATTCTGTACACTGCCTTCTAACTTTAGTGACAATGTCTTTGAAGCACAAAGGTTTTTTAATCTTTGATTTTTATTTATTTGTTTAATTTTTAAGTAATCTCTACACCCAACATGGGGCTCGAATTCACGACCCTGAGATCAAGAGTCACTCGCTCCACAGACTGAGCCAGCCAGGGGCCCGATTGAAGGTTTCTTGATCTTTCAACTTGATCATGTCATTGATCTATTTTTTTTCCCTTTGCTGCTTGTGTCTTGGTGTCCTAAGAAACTACTGCCTAATTCAAGATGAGGAAGAGTTAAGCCTTTGTTTTCTTCCAAGCATTTTTATAGTTTTAGCATTTATATTTAGATCTTTGATCCATTTTGGGTTCGCTTTTGTACATGGTGTAAGGTAGGGGTCCAACCTCAAACGCCAATGGCCAATGATGTAGGTCATGAAGCCTAAATATAAACCCAAAGGAGGGGGCTTGGAGAGCTTCCACATACTGCCACGCTGGGCCCAAACCTCACGGGGACGAAACTCCTTCGTTTGGGACCTCATCCTCTATATCTCTTCATCTGGCTGTTCATACGTCCTTTGTACTAAACCGTTAGTCTAATGGGTAAAAGGTGTCCTGAGTTCCATGAGCCACTCTAGCAAATTAACTGAGCCCAAGGAGGGGGTCACGGGGACCTGTGATTGACAGCCAGCTGGTCAGAAGCAGAGGCTGACCACCTGGGCTTGTGACAGGCATCTGAAGAGGGGGCAGCTCGCTGGGCTGGTGAGTATGATGTCACCACAGTGTACACACGGTCAGAACAGAGTTGAATTGTAGGACACCTAGGTGGTGTCCAAAAATTCCTGAGCGGTACGGGGACCTCCCCCAACCTGTGCCCACGCTCACACATCAGGACCGAGTGCAGAGCGTCTTCCGTGGAAGTCCCTTAGTAGGAGCGCTGACAACGTTACTCCATCTCTGGCCCTCCAGCTTGCTCCTGTTCACCCCACGGCCCTTCCTGCGGCTACGTGCTCCTGGCCCCGCTGAGGTTCATACACGTCCCTTAGAAACCCCACCAAGGCCAGGATCGGGGGAGGTCTGTTTCAGCCTTCCACGAATCATGAGGGAGAGAACACGGTCTTCCCCCTTCCTGTCGCCTGGGTAGGTGGTGCCACCGGATCTAATCAAAGGCTAGCCGTGAATTAGGCGCTCGTGAACCCTTGACCTCACTACAGGGCCCTCTGCTTGTCCCCTCGCTCTGTGAAAATCTGCGGACCAAGGGCCGGACTTGGCAGAGAATAGCTGGGTGGCTGGATGGGTGAACGCCTGACCCCCCCCCCAACAGTAAGTTACCCTGAACGAAACTCAACCGTACGTGGTCACCTGCTGCTTTCTGGTCCCAAAGCCTCCTCAATCTGGGGGATCCTGTCCCTACGCACCTTGTAACGCTACTAACGTCTGCCCTTTACTTTCCATGAAGACCGTGCCCAACTGCCTACCTGCCGGCTGTCCTGTGCCGCGGCAGCAGGGTGGGGTACCCGGCGGGGCACAGGCCCGACGCTGAGGGAGAAGGCATCTGGGGAAACGGAAAGTTGGGATTACAAAACCGGAGGCGTTCACGTAGAGGGGAGTAGGGAACGGGGTGAGACAGATGCTGGGTGGGGATGGGGCCGTGGGGTTTTGTCCTGATTTACTTGACTGTGAGGGAGGAATCGAAGTAGCAGAGGACTGTGGGCCGAGCGTGTGCAGCTGCCCCTGCCGAGACCCCACCGTGGCGAACCTATCAGCCAGTCATTAGGCGCTCATCCGTGTAGAGTGAACTCCTGAGTTCTAACACTGTGGACTTTGCCCTTCCGTCCAGGGCACGTCCGCATCTCCACGGCACTCAGACCCCAGACTGCGTACCCGAGACCACGGCTTTCAGGTGCTGCCTCCCTCATGAGCAGCCTCCCTCCTCCCAAGTCTGAATATGACGTCCTTGTAGCCACCTGACAGGTGACTTGAAACGACAGAAACCACCCCCTCCTGGGGCTGAAGGCCGGAAATCCAAGACGAGGGGGGCCTACTCCTCTGGAGGCTCTAGCGGGGGTCTGCTCCCTGCCTCTGCCAGCCGGCCGTGGCTGCTGGCGTCTGGGCTTGGGACACGTCGCCCCCCGTCTGCCTCTGCAGTCACACAGCCTCATGTTGTCCCCAATCTCCCCGTGCCTCTAAGAAACACACTGGCCGTTGGATGCAGGGCCCCACACAGATAATTCAGGGTGCCCCCCTCAGCCCCCCGCCGCAGCCAGTCCTGCACGAAAGGAATTCCTCATTCCGGGAGTCAGGGCACGGCCACGCCTCTGCGGGAATCACCATGAAGCCCTCTGTATTATTAAGTTTTAAATAAACGCAAACACAAGGCACTGGGCTGGCTCAGTGAATGGAGCACATGACTCTTGACCTTGGGGTCATGAGTTCAAGCCCCACGTTGGGCATAGTGGTTACTTTAAATAGTAATAGTAATAATAAGCTACAAATGCAAAAAATTTTTTCATTCGGGCAAAAGGTCATACTGAAGAAGGAAATACATCATGACACGCGAGACAGCAGAAAACCAAAACGAAGGCCTTTAAAATATATGCATTTACTGTACAGGATTGAAAAAGACTCCTAGACAATAAACACAGTCCAGGTAAACACAGGCACCTTGAATCTATGAGTCTTTAATTGCAAATATTAATACCCTGAGTTTTTCTTCCGTATAAGGGAGCTGCTCCAAATCCTGTTATTCAGAAGACATGGAGAGCAGGAAACACCTGAAGAGCAAGATTCGCTATCTGTCCTTTCTCTGGAGGATAGGATACTTTACGCGGATTAATTACAGAAGGAAGCATTAGACTCCACTAAATTTAAGCCCAAGACACAGCTAAAATTTCCCATGGGCACTAAATATTTGATGTTTTGGGGTATGAATAAATAAGTTAATTAAGTATTAGGCACAGGACACAGATTTCAAAACTGAAGGATGAAAAAAATGATAAAAATACCTAGCAGTCAATTCATATAAACTTCGCTATCGGCCATGCTCGGTCCCTGCTGTCCCGGGAGGTCTGCAGAGTCTGGTCCTCGCTCTTCCCCGGGCGGGCCCCTGCACGGCAGGCTGCTCCACGTCACTGAAAGCCTGATCGCGGAAAGGACTTGTTTTAGGAACAAAAACAGCTTCTTTCCTCTTAAGATCCCGGGTGTGTTTTCTACTTGCTTCTGTGTATTAGCCAAGTTCCCCATGGCGGGGGCCAAGACCAGGCAGTCTGTGCTGGCCTTTCCCTCTCTCCCCCTCTCTCTCCCTCTCTCTCTCTCCCTCTCTCTCTCCCTGTCTCTCTCCCTCTTTCTCTCTCGGCAATGCGTGGCTGGGTAGGGGAGATGCCACCCACATCACCCTTTCCTCATGGGACTGCGTGTGGAGAGAAAGTCAAAGGGCTCGAGGTTACGCAGGACCCATGACCAAGGCAGAACTTTTCTAAACATCCCGGACTGGCCAGGACACCTGTGCCTCTTCGGTCAGGTCCCCAGTGAGCTGTTACCAAATCAGGGACCCCTTCCCCCTGCGAGAGTCTCTGAGGAACAGAGGCTCCAGGGACCAGTCCAGCGAGTGTGGAGACAGCCCAAGAGAGTGGACTGAAACAGAGGGAGACTCGGAGTACAAGAAAGAGCGGACAAAGGAAAACCGAGAAATGCACAGCTCGCTAGAGTAAGACCATCCGTGACGTAAACCCCTTCCGATTCCACTGACGGGCTCCTGTTACCACCTAGACGTTAAGCCACTTTCAGTCTTTTGCCTTCCCTTTCCACGTCGTCCCTAATACTCTGCAGCTTTCTGGAGTTCTGGACCAGGAACCCCAGGCTCTCCCTAAAATCACTAGTCCCCTGATCCCTGCCAACATTGTCAAGCTCATCAAACAAAGCCAGTGTCTGTCTGAGTTTGGCCTGAACAATTTTTTGCTCCTCCAGTTCCGCGAGAAGGGCCTGCTGGGCGCACGCCTCGGCCTTGGACTTCTCCTGCAGCTCTGCGATCTCTTTCTGGAGGAGCTGGAACTCCTCCTCGCTGCACGGGTGCGTCTCCTGGGCTTTGTCTTCTGGGAGCAAGACGTCCGGGGGGATGCGCAAAACCAACTGCAAAAGCAGCTGCTCCATCTTGCCAAAGAGGCTGTCGAATCGTCCTTTCAGGAAGCCGAGAAACCTCTCGGTGCACTTGCGGATCTGCACGGGGCTGAGGCCGCAGCCCGGGACGCCCTCCAGCTTCCTCAGGATCGCCTGCTCCACGGCCTGCATCACCTCGAACAGGTAGTCCTGAAACGCGATGTAGATCCTGAGCACGCACGTCTGCGGCGTGAAGCCGAAGAACTGGGCCTCGTAGCTCATCGGGTCCACAGACATCTTGGCTGCTGAGTCCTGCAAACGTCACAGGACAAAGTCCGTTTGGCTGAGGGATCGCCTGCTGAAAGGAGCCGTCCTCTTACAGAGCCGGGGGCACCGAGCAAAACAAAACCCAAGGGGCCTCTGCTCCCTGATGCCGCCCTGCTCACCCTCAACAGGACACAGAGGCTGCCTCCAGAGGCCCTTCCCCTCCTGCCTCGTTAACGAGGGCTCTGGGCTAGGGCTCGGTCTCCTGACGCCGTCACCGCCCTGGACAGATGACCTCATGTCCACTCTTCTCCCCAGCTGCTCCTGTTCTGACCACGACCTCAAGTGCCCCTCTCCAGCTCCCCCTTCACGGAACCAAATGACACCTCAGCCTTCGAGGCCCTCAGCGCTGGGGTCCGCTTCCTTGCCCGGTCCCACTGCCCCCTCCCACGTAGCCTCCGCCATCCAGCACTCCAACCACACCCCTGCCAATGTCCTCACCTCCCCCCACCCCCATCTGAAAGCCCCAGCTGCCCGCTGGGTGAGCCTCCTCCCAACTTTACAATCACAACCTGAGTTTTGAAGGGTCTGGGGGTTGTTCCTTCTGAGTGTAACATCTGGGAAAATAGCACTTGGGCCCGCATCACTGTGGGGGGGGGGGTAACAACACACTTATTCCAGAAATGGGAGCAGCCTTCATGTTACTTCAGATAAAGACAGCTCAAACAAGCAGCTAGATCAACTGCCAGGTGAATTCAGGAGAACCTTCATGAAAGAATTTGAAGCAAATGGTGCAGGCCAATCCTTTTATGGGAAGAGAACACGTCGCTAATCTTGAGAACTTACGTGTGTGATGGCTAACCCGTGTTCAACTGGTGGGCTGTGGAAAGCAGGTGGGATTTCTTTCTGCCTTCGGGGGCCTCGTTCTGACTTCGGCTCAGGTCATGATCTCACAGTTCGTGAGTCAGAGCCCCGCATCAGGCTCTGTGCTGACAGCTTGGAGCCTGGAACCTGCTTCAGATTCTGTGTCTCCTTCTCTGTCTGTTCTGTGTCCCCTCCCCCAGAAAATAAAAATTTAAAAAAAATTTCTTTTTGCCTTTGTAACCTCATCCACAGACACTGTCATCTGGCCATGCGCACCCATGGTAGAGAGGACAGGACTCCATGGCAGGATTTTCATTTCCTCACACTCCCCTATGCCTCCCTTCAGGATCAAGTTCAAGCTCTTTGGACATGGCTTACAAGGGCCCTTGCCATCTGACTGTCACTAACAGCTGTCTTCCCAGTTAAGGACCTAGATATGCGTAACAGTGTATTTTACGGCACTCTTTTGGGACCTTTCTTACTGGATTCTCCCATCTTTCAGCTCCCATGGGAACCTAGTCTTTTAACATATGCCTTTTAACCATATGCCTCAGTCCACCTTTAATTCATCTGACAAGTGTCAGATATTCTTGAAATGTAATTTTGTGTATGTTTGCTTCCATTTTTACCTCCACAGTCACGTCGTGTTTTCACAGCTCAAGGTTCTGGGGCACTATTCTGCCCTCTCTCTCACAGCATAAGCCACACTGGACGTGCCTGTTCTGCAGATGGGCACCTGGTCAGCACCTTGCTACCAGAAATAACCGTGTGACGAACACCCTCCCACAATGTTCCTTGGGGATCTGCTGGCTATTTACACAGGCAAGTACTAACAGGGCCACGCAGTGAACTCCTATGTGGTGTCACTAAATACTGCCAAAATCTTCTCCGGAACACTAGAGGCGGGGGAGGCGGCAGTTCCGGCTGACGGACACTCCCCCTGCAGCACAGGAACCTTCCTCCTGTCTTCACCAACAGGGGACAGTATCCAGCATTCTAATTTCCGCCAATTTGGTACGTGCAACATTGTTTATCTTTTATTACTTTCTGGGAGAGATATGGGGGGAGGGGGAGGGGCAGAGACGGAGAGAGAACCCCAAGCAGGCTCCACTCTCTGGGCAGAGTCCTACGCGGGACTCCATCTCACCAACCCCGGGATCATGACCTGAACTGAAATGGAGAGTCGGATGCTAAACTGGCTGCACCGCCCAGACGCCACAGGCGCCCAATTGTTTGAGTGTGTATCTTTCTGAAAACCGGAAGCCCGCAGCCCACACACTTTCCCCACCCCACCCCCCAACTTACTGTTTACATTAGCCTGACTTTACTATCCTGGGAGACCAGAATATTGCCACTGTTCACATGGCTTGATTGTGGAGTATGACCACCCCCCTCCCCCGCCCAAAAAAACAAAAACCAAAAACACGGATCAACTCTTCAACGGGGAGTATCAATAATTTGCACCGTGAGAGTCCCTGAAACCCTGCTTCAGCTGTTTCCACCAACCCTGGGCTGTTAGGGCAGTATCCCTACCCGGTCCTGACCCAGCCACCCCCCCGACCCAGCCACCCCCCACCCTCCGCCCAGGCGAAAAGAGCCACTTTCATCCAACCCTGGAGTTCTCAACACTTTCCCATCTTGCCTTTCATCCCTTTGGGACCGATTCAGAGCTCCTAGGAGGGGGGTCCCCTCTACCCCCCGCATTACCAAGACAAGCAATATTTTCAGCACGGTTTTACCAACGGGTTGTGAGCGTGATATTTGGGGACCAGGCAAGTTTTCTAAGTCATCTCTGCACCCAGCGTGGGGCTCTAACTCAATGCCGGTAAAGGAAGAGTCGCACGCTCTCCCGACCCCGCCAGCTAGGCGCCCCCGGCGAGGCTATTTTGTTAATGCGGATTTCTCGGATTGCTAGTAAGGCTGGGCCCCTCCGCGTGCAGATCAGCTCCGGGGGCGGTGGGGGTGATTCTCCCCGTGCGGTATCCGTTCTTATCCCGTGACAGCCCACCCTTACCAGCCTTGCACCCGCGTTCTCACCTGCCGCTCACTCCCCATTCCAGGAACCTTCACCGCTTCCCAGCAACCAACCCAACTGGCCGTGACGCTCCTCGCTTTGCCGGCCGGGACCCGACTACTCCCTTCCAGCCAAGCCCAGCTACCTTCCTTCCCCGAGAAGTTTTCGTCCCCTCAGGGAAGGACGCCGTGGTCCAGCACCCGGTCCAAGCCGCCTCCGGGGTGGGCTTCTCCCCCCCCAGGCGCCCGCCGCGCAGCCCCGACCCCGCCGGGCGGGGACCACTTCCGGCGAGCCGCCCTCTCCCGTCGGGCCCCGCGGCTCCGCGGCATGCCGGGACCTCGGGGCCGGCGGCGCGCGCGGCCCGGCGGGCTGGCGGCTGGCGGCGATACCGAGCGCAGCCCCGCCCCTGCCTGCTGGTCCCCGGAGGAGATGCAGCCCTGCGATCCTTACCCAAGCGAACGGGAGGGTGACAAAACCGACCAGGCGCCGGCTTCCCGCCACCGCCTTTGAACCACCTCCTGCTGCCGCGGAGAG
>NC_043716.1:1060826-1068551 GCF_006229205.1 Suricata suricatta
GCGGAGAGGCGGCGCCGCGGGCTCCCCTGCTTCGGGCGGATTCCGGCTTCCGCGAACCAGGGCCCAGGCGGGACGCTGTCGGGCCCCTGATTGGCCGGCCGCGTGGGGCGGCGCCTCGCTGAGACCCGGGAAGGGGCCGGGCGGGATAGCCAGCTGTGGCCGGCGCGGATTGGCGGAAGCAACCGGGACTTCCACGCCTCTCCTCGACGTTGGTGGGCTGGTGGGTGGGGCATCTGGGCGGGGCCCCGCGGAGACGCAACTCTCGATTGGCCGGTGCGTTTCCTCAGCGCTCTGGCGATTGGTGGTGGGCCAGGCGCGCGGCGCTGATTGGGCGGCAGCCCGCTCCGGCCCCGCCCCACCGCGGGGCTGACTGGCGGAAGGGGAAGTGGGGGGGCAGGTGGCGGTGGGGAAGATGGCGTACCAGAGCCTCCGGCTGGAGTACCTGCAGATCCCACCGGTCAGCCGCGCCTACACCACCGCCTGCGTCCTCACCACCGCCGCTGTGGTGAGCAGCTGCATCGGCCGCTTCTCGCTCTCCGCGCTGGTTGCGAGCGGGGCCTCGGGAGACGGGGGTCTGGGCCTCGGGGAAGCCCGGAGGGGCTGGTCTCAGGGGTGGGTGGAAAGCGTCCAGGGCTCACTCTGGGGTTCAGGATGGCCCCGGGGTGCCTGTCCATGGCCTGAGGAGGGAGTGCTGCTCCACGAGGGGTTGAGAATCAGGGCTGCTGACCAGATCCCGAGACAGGAAGGCTGCACCTGTAGCAGGTCGGGGCTGCGGGAGCCGCCCACCCTTGAAAACGAGTCTCAGAACTTGGGCGATGAGCAGGTGGTACCGTTGTGGCTGGTGGTCACGAAGGTCCCCTCGGTGAAGAAACAGACGTGGAGGAGAGAAAAGTGGAAGTTGTCGAGAGGGGGAAGTCTTGAAATAACGGGAGTACGGACCTAGGGATTGTCGGGAAGCACCCGGCCCCGACGGACGCAGGGTCTTCTGAGTGAGCTGAGTGTTGCCGCGCACAACAGATTCAGGTGGTGGCCAGGTGCTCTGTGCCTAAGATGTCACTACCTGCCACCTTTGTCTTCATGTCAGCCTCAACTACTGAGGTTTTACTGCAACATAAAACCAAGCTGTATCCTTGCGTTAGGTGTGAGGGATGCAAAGAATCGTCCCGCTGCTATAGAATTTTTTACCAGCCTCTTCCTCCGCGTAAGAAAGCCTTAAGCCTTAACGGCTGGAGCCAGAGCGCCTGGGAGTTGGAAATCGCTAGACCTCCTCATCTTTTGTTGTAGATGTTTTGTTTCTTGATTGGTTTGCTTTAAGAAGCTCTTTTTTTCTCTTTCAGCAGTTGGAATTGATCACACCTTTTCAGTTGTACTTCAATCCTGAATTAATCTTTAAACACTTTCAAGTAAGTCGTGCATCACAACCACAATGAACCTTTCAGTGTTCTAAACTTGTTTATCGTGCTTTTAAGTAGCAAATATTTCCATGTACTATCCAAAAAGAATTCAGTGGGAATATTTCATTTTAAGTCTTATGGGGGGTGGGGTGGTAACGCAGTGATTCTGCACCCTCATTGGGCTTCAGAATCACGTAGGGAATTTGGAAGAGATTTTCAGGCACCTCATCATGTATCAAATCAGAATCCCCAAGGGTAGGAATGAAGAATCTGTATTTTACTCATAAAGTTCCCTGAATGGTTTTGACTTGATGTGTCCAGTACCCATATTTAGACATTTCTGGTTCAGAATTCACATTGTAGTTGGAGAGGAGACGAGCGGTCCTGCCCAGGGCGAGTCTCACAGGACTCAGAGGTGAGTGTTTTGTCCACTCACCACCTCTGGGCCGTCACTGTGGTCCAGTTCCCCCGCCCACCTCTCTGAGCAAATCGCTCCATCTTCCAGCAATCAGCTAATAGTCACAAAAGTCCAAAAGACCGACTCCTTAAACAGCATGGCAGCTCCTTAGACTGTGGTAGGAGTCAGCACGCTGAAAGAGGTGTTTTCCTGCTCCAGGATGGTCACGTGGCCTGTGGTTTGAGTGGGAGAAGGACCCAGGACTCGGGAATTCTGTCTACACGTGGTGTTGCCCCTGTTGCACGTGGGCGCTGTTCACTTTGCACCCATCGAAGCCCAGCTTGCCTGTCCATTCCCAGCTTCTGTTTGTCCGCTGATATTCGTCTTTGTGTCCTCAGGGCGTCTGTGAACACTCAGGTGCTCAGTGCACTAAACACTCCCGGGGTCCGTGAACGGGGTTCAGTGCACTACGTGCTCCAGGTGTCCGTGAACATTTCCGTCTCTTGCCTCGTGCCCGCACTTACTTACATGCTCGTCTCCTGGCTGAGTTGGGCGCTCTAAGATACGGGATGCAGTTTGTATGCAGAACCGAATGATCTCAACTTGGTTTCCAGTCCTGAAGAACTTAATGGTGCGCCAAGCAGGCCCGTGGGCCCCGTCCCTGCCGTCACCCTTCACTGCTCACCTGGCCTTTGCTGGGAGCTGTGGCTCCATCCGGGCATTGCGTCCCTCACATGCTCGGCTGGTTTAGCCTGGGTGATGCTGCCCACGACGCCATGTGTCTGCATCTGGGGTTGGGGCTCCCAGGCCCCCTGGGCAAGCCATTGGAAAGCTCTCGGAGTCCCTCGTGGCCTCACGGGTGACCCGACCCGGCTAGAATTGGAAGCTCCCTCCTGCTGGGAGCAGTTGTCCTGGTCGTGGGTGTGGCTGGGTGGGGAAGTGAAGGGTTTCCACGTGAAAACTGGTGTCCTTCTTCCTGCTGGTTTACTCATTATGGGAGCATTGGGTCTTTACCTAAAGGGAGTTGCCTGTTTACTCAGGCCAGATCTGGAGTCTCTACTTCAGAATTACTCTTACCTCTGGACGCGTCAGAAACATTTCTTGGCGGTTTACTTTGGCTCCTCGGAGTTTCTCTCCGGCCTCTGGGGGCTGCCCGTCAGACCTCACACCCACAACACGCTCGAGAGCGCTCTGCTATCCTGCAGGTTAGCCTCATCTTTCCACCCGGCTTTTCCCATGATTTCCCGGACCATGTGGTTCAGGCTTTTTTTTTTTTTTAAGACAGTGACAGTCTCAAATTTTCTGTCCTGTTGTCCCTACAGATTTCAGGGGCCAAGTGATATCTTCCAGGCATCCAACTAGAAGCACAAAACCCTGTGTCGGAGGCGTGTGCCTCAGTTTCTGGCTCAGATCATGGTCCCACTTATTCATGGCTTTTCAACCGTTGCAAACCTAGGGCATGTCTTTTGTCTTAATATGGAAATTTTCCTGGTGTATTTTACTTAATCAGTCTTTCTCCTGATTTTTTCTTACAGATATGGAGGCTAATCACCAATTTCTTATTTTTTGGTCCAGTTGGATTCAATTTTTTATTTAACATGATTTTCCTGTATCCTTTATTAAGTGGGGGTTAGCATGAAAATTTTGGGTTTACTTAGGGAAGATAATTAAGCTGTTAATGCTGTTAATCTCTTACCACCTTAGCTATAACTTCTGGGTCCCTGTTCAGGGGTCCACAGGGTAGCTGGCCAGAAAGTAGTGTTCTGGGAGTGTCTGTCGGTCCCTCTTCAGGGGAGGTATTTAACCAGAAGTGATTCTCATTGGTCACTTACAGACCGATGGAGGGGAGGAGAGTGGTGTAGTTGAGGTGCACTGACAGATGCCATCAGCCGGCACCCAGGCGCGGTGGTAACTGCCGGGGTTTCTACAGGTGTGGGAGTGGGGGCAGGAGGACGGGCAGACGGACGTGAGGGCCCCCTGGGTCCTGGTCGCCCGTCCTCCTGGCTGAGAATACGGTGCCCTGTGTCTGCCCAGCCCGCCACGTTCTCGTTGAGAGAGGACGAGGCCTCCCGTGCCCGCGTGGTGCCCGGGGCCCTGAGCAGGGCGCGCCTCCTCCACGGGAGGGGAGTTAGCTCAGCTCACCTGTGGGAGACAGAGGCGTGCCTGCCCTAGGGTGGGATCGTCACTCTGGCAGGCGTCTGGTGGTTAAGTTTTCCACCGTTGTGCCCCCGTACGGACTGGGGTGCAGAAAGCCGCGTCTGCCTGGCCTGGAGAAGCAGATTCTCACACAGGTCTTCTCGCCGGGCGTTTCTTCCAAGTCAGGCTGTGAGAAAGCAAGGCTCGTGCCCCTCGTGGCGCGGGGAAGCCGGGGCTGATTGGGAAAGGGTTTGGGTAACCGCGGGCGTGGTCCCGGGGCGCCGGGCCTCGTTCCCCAGTCGGGAGCAGCTCCTGTAAACCGCGAAGCTGGCCTTCGCCCCGCCCGGAAGGCCTGGTGGGAAGGGAGGTGCCCACGCCACCCCTCGTGAACGCTCTCACAGAAGTGGAGCCGGGGGCTCGGAGCCCACGTGGACTGAAGGGACACGCTGGGCTTTACTTCCTCCAATCTGTGCGCTTGACGTTTTCTTAACCTGGAACCCGCAGGTACCGTTACTGTCGGATGCTAGAAGAAGGCTCCTTCCGAGGCCGGACGGCAGATTTTGTATTTATGTTCCTTTTTGGTGGGTTCTTAATGACTGTATCCTTCAACGAGTAGAGCAAATACAGGAGATACTGAAAGACAGCCTCTGTCTTCCTAGAGCGCTCCGCCTGCCTTCACCACTCACTAGATGAGCTGAACCAACAGATAAAGGTGGACCTGCAGACTTGAGCTTCAGGGTCCCGCTCTCTGGTTTACAGCCTCCTTTCTAGCACGGCTCTCTGAGCCTGGAGGTCGGACAGGATGCTTTTCTCTGGGGTGCCAGTAGGGGGGGGCGCTTAACCTAGGTGGGTTACCATTAAGTGCGTAAGCTATATTCTGGGTGTATATTTTTAAGCTAAGTACCCAAGCTGATAAATTATTATGTTTAATTTAAAAAATTTTTAATGTTTATTTTTGAAGAAGAGGCACAGTGTGAGTTGGGGAGGGGCAGAGAGAGGAGGAGTCAGAATCAGAAGCAGGCTCCAGGCTCTGAGCTGTCAGCACAGGGTCCGACCTGGAGCTCGAACTCAGGGACAGTGAGATCATGACCTGAGCTGACCCCAGACACTTAACTGACCGAGCCACCCAGGTCCCCCTAATGTTTGTTTATTTTTGGGAGAGAGCACACGAGCAGGGGAGGGGCAGAGAGAGAAGGGCACAGAGGGTCTGAGGCAGGCTCTGCACTGACAGCGGAGAGCCCGATGCGGAGCTCAGACTTAGGAACTGTGAGATCGTGACCTGAGCCGATATCAGACGCTCAACTAAGTGAGCCCGCCAGGCGCCCTGATAAATTATTATTTAAACAAAACAAAACCTGTCGTGACGGGTGTGACAGCCTTGAGTGTCGCCCCGTCTGACCAGGTGGTTTTGCTCCCCTCGGCTCCGCTCACCTCGTACAAGGTGCTGGTGGTGAGTGACACTTAGTGATTACTGACCAAGGAGTTAATGTATTTTCCGGAGAGCCGAGCGCTCCACGGACACAGTGCTCATTCGAAGCAGCTGCTCCTGAGAGGTTATGGCCCGGGCAGATTTTTCCTGCTTGCTCTGGGTAATTACTTCTAGGCTTTTGTTTCCCCCTCGAACGACGTCACTGCCGTTGGCGTTCCTAACGCGACGCTCCAGAGCCCAGCCCTCGGCCCCGGCGCTCGGCCTTCCCTGTCGTGCTCCTTGACGCGGCGCCAGCTCTTCGGCCTGTTCGTGAGCCTGGTGTTCCTGGGCCAGGCCTTCACCATCATGCTCGTGTACGTGTGGAGCCGTAGGAACCCCTACGTGCGCATGAACTTCTTCGGCCTGCTCAACTTCCAGGCGCCCTTCCTGCCCTGGGTGCTCATGGGCTTCTCGCTGCTGCTGGGCAACTCCATCATCGTGGACCTCTTGGGTGAGCGTCTCCAGCCGCGCTTCCGCGTCTCGCGCGGGCGCACGCAGCAGCCTCTCTCTCCCGCGCTGGGCCGTCGGGCCTCACGGACAGGCCCCTGAGTGGTTACGTGCGCGGAGGCCACCGCGGATATTGAGTTTGTTGACGTTTATTAATCGTATCGACCTTTCTTCCTGAGCACGCGCAGCCTGTGTCGGGCCCTCCCCTCATTGCTCATTTCTCGGGGATTCTAGGCATCGCCGTTGGACACATCTACTTCTTCTTGGAAGACGTGTTTCCCAATCAGCCTGGTGGGATCAGAATTCTGAAAACGCCATCTATCTTGTGAGTATTTACCACCGGGTTGCGTGTTCTGGCTGATGAGCCGGGACGGGGTCCGTGATCTGTGTTCTCGGGGGGCTCCCGGAAGTCCTGAGGACAGTCCGTGTTTGCAGATTGAGCCCCCAGCTGTGGCTGAAGAGCCCAGGGATCGGGCGGAGGAGGTGCCCAGAGTGTGCGGGACAAAGGGGGTTAACGCTGGCTGCAAGGAAGTTTCTAGGGTGGTGTTTCTGGCCTTCCAGAAAGTCACATGAGCAGCGAGCAGCAGTAAGCCAGACTGGGACCCAGGTATAGGCCATCCCACTGACCGGCTCTGTGACAGTAAGAAAGCCCTCCGCTCTGGGCGCCCGGCCCGGAGCGTGTGACCCCTGATCTCGGCATCGTGAGTTTGAGCCCAGTGTGGGGCCTAGGGAGGACTTCAAAGAAACCTTGAAAAGTGCTTCTATGTTTTGCAGTTTTTCTCTCCTGAGAGTCGAGCTTTGGTTTGTAAGACCTTTTTCCGCTTCAGAATGTTGTAGCCGAGACATACGGCATTTAAAGGGGTCCCCTTGAGTAAAGTGGGAGTTGTTACTATAAAACGCTGGGGACCCCTGGGCGGCTCAGCCGGTTAAGCATCTGACTTTGGCTCAGGTCATGATCTGATGGTTTGTGAGTTCGAGCCCCGCTTTGGGTGAGCCCCACTTCTCTCTCTGCCCTTTGCTCACTTGCGCCCTCTCTCAAAAAAAAAAATACTATGAAATGTTGGTTGTAAAGGAGTCCAGCCAGAGCGAAGCCACGCGCTCAGCTGTGCCACCGGCTGCTGTTGTGGGCCTGTCACTGCCCGCGTGCTTTCGCAAAGTGCCATTTCTCGGCCTTCTCCTCAGTGTAGTGCGTCACCGCCGGTTTCCCCTCCCCAGCGTCCTACAGGGCTGTGACAGCCACATGACAGCGCGTGCGCTGCAGGCGGTGTGGTTTTCTTCGAGTCCCTCACGGAGACACAGTGACTCCAGGCTCCCTTCCCTCCCGTGGGGCGCACCGTGGTCCCGGTCAAAGGGTCAATTCCCATTTTGTGTGTGGTTGAATCGCCATCCGGAATCGATGTTTAAGTTCACCTTCTCCCAGCGAGGCAAGGCGACCGTCCCCACAGCCTTGCCCAACGTGGGAGGGGTCGTTGACACCTTTTCCCCTGCGGACACCGTAAGGTGGGGTCTTGTTTTTCTGAGAGTTTCAAAAGTTTATTTTTATTTTTTAAGAGTGTGCGTGCGAGGGGCCGGGCGAACGTCAGCTCTGCGTGCCCCGTGGGGTGCGTGCACGTGTGTGTGTGCACATGTGCGTGCGCCTCCTCCTTCGTGGGAAGCCGCTTTCATTCAGGCGTGTTCCACGTTCCCCTCCACCGCCCGCGGGTCCGGAGTCACCCCTTGGCCGGGTGGTGCCCCGCCCTGCGAACGTGCCGCCGGTCTCCGTGGCGCCTGTGCACACAGGGCGGGGAACCGCGTCCTGCCATCGCGACGGCGTGCCCAGCCTCCGGCCTCGCGTCACCGTGCCCCGACCCCCGTGCGGACGCCCCGTTTGCCCCGCGGGGGCT
>NC_043716.1:1068651-1076351 GCF_006229205.1 Suricata suricatta
CGCCCCGTTTGCCCCGCGGGGGCTGTGGGCTCGGGAACCTGCCCTCGACCCTCCTGCCGCCGGCCCCCCGCACCACCCCTCCGGGGGCTCCCGCGCCCCGTCTCGCCCGGGGCCCCCGTGGCTCCCTCTCTTGCTCGGACGCCTGCTCGGTTCTATCCCGCTCAGGAAGGAGAAGCGTCTCGGTTTTTAACGTGCTTCCTTTTTATGAGGAGAGCAACCCTTTCCGTGTGTTGGCCATGTGCGTTTTCTTCTGGGTGTTTGCTTTTGTTGTTAATTTGTAAGAATTATGGTTATTTTTTTGGTTAATTTATAAGAATTAAAGGAGTTCCCGTTGAAATAGAGCTGCTTTCTGTCTGACCCCAGTATAAAGTGCAAGCTTGCAGATACGTTTCCTATTTTAACCGCTGTGCGTAAGTGTAATCAGAAGTATGAGTGTAAATCGTGGGTGCTGCTTTCATGGTTAATTCTTTTTTTTTAATTTTTAAAATTTTTATTTATTTCTGAGAGAGACAGTCAGACAGAGTGCGAGCAGGGGAGGGGCAGAGAGGGAGACACAGAATCCGGAGCAGGCTCCAGGCTGTGAGCTGCCATCAGCACAGAGCCCGACGCGGGGCTCGACCCCACGACCCGGGAGACCGTGCCTGCGCCGCAGGCTCCTTCCTCGTGAGCTCGGAGTCGTGCAGAGTTTGTCCTTTGCGACGGGCTCGTCTCCCGGAACGCCGCGTCCTGCATGCTCATCCACATCATAGCAGGTGTCAGGATTTCTTCTTAAGGCTGAAAAATGTTGTGTTGTGGTTCTGTTTATCCACCCATCTGGGCGACCCTCTGGTTGTGGGGAGACAGTCATGATAAAGTTAGTGAAAATCAGGTTACAAAATAGTGTGTGACCTAATTTTTAAAAAAATCTTTTTTAATGTTTTTATTTATTTTTGAGAGAGAGTGTGAGCAGGGGAGGGTCAGAGAGAGAGGGGGACACAGAATCTGAAGACAGGCTCCAGGCTCTGAGCTGTCAGCACAGAGCCCAACACGGGGCTTGAACCCACGAATTACGAGATCATGACCGGAGCCGAAGTCAGACACTTAAGCGACTGAGCCCCCCCCAGGCGCCCCTGATCTAATTTTTGTAAAAGTGCACGTGTAAAAGTTCTGCAAGAACAGTGAAAATATTAACCGTGATTCTGGAGATTCAGAATATTTATATATAGTTTCTGTTTTCTTTATACTCAGTATTTATTGCGTCGGTAGTTCAAACAAAACAAAAAACAGGTCTAGGGAGTAGACGGAAACGTAAACGTGAAATCCTGAAAACGTTCATCAGGTGAGAAGTGCTGGCGTGGCAGGCGGAGGGGTCTGTCCGCAGCTCAAGGCCCCCGTGGGACCCCTGTGACCCTGCCGGACGGGGCCTGCCGGGCCGCTGGCGCTAGGTGATGTCTGTTGCCTGTCTTTCAGGAAGGCCATTTTTGATACTCCAGACGAGGACCCCAACTACAACCCACTGCCCGAAGAGCGGCCGGGCGGCTTCGCGTGGGGCCAGGGCCAGCGCCCGGGCGGTTAGAGCGCGGCACCAGTGACGCGGCCCGCCCGGAGGACTCGTGACACGCCCGTGGGGGTGCTTTCATCCTTTGTGTCGCAAAAGCGTGGACACTTTTGACGGCTCGACAGATTTGAAGTCCAGAAGCACTTTACGAAATGGTACACTAGCGGACAGAGGGCGCCGGGACAGGCGGCCTGCGGCTCCTCGCCACGCCGGCCCCCAGAGAGTGATCGCGTGGAGCCTGACAGCTGGGGACCCAGACCCCGGCCGCCGCCCGCCAGCAAGCACGTGAGGCTGGAGTCGTGGGCGCGAGGCACAGCCTTCCCTCCTCCTCTGTGCCAGACGAGAGGCCATGTGTGGACGGAGGTTTCAGAGAGGACGAAATAAAACTGAATTCCAGCTCTCTCACTGAATCAGAGCGTTTGTGTGCAATCCTCTGAATAAGAGGTGCTCCAGCTGCTGTGCGGGCTCCTCCCGGGTCCCAGCATGGGAAGCGTGTGGCGGGTACACGCGTGGCTGGGGCTGAGGTCCTCGTGCCCGACTCAGCCCCAGCGGGAGGATGTGCTTCTGCTGGGCAGACAGCGCGGTCCCCGTCGGGTCTCCGCAGGGCTGCAGGTGGTCACATGCGGGGGGGAAGGGAGGTCTTAGAGCAGCGGGAATTCAACCTCGGAGAGTCGGCTCCGGCTCCTGTGCGTCACGTTTACTGTGCGTGTGCTTCTCTGCCAAGAAACAGCCAGGCAAAGACCTGGAAGAGCCCCTCTTTCAGGAAGCAACAGAAAGATCTCTCTGAGGCCTGGAATGTTGCCTGGAGGTAGATGAACAGGCGCCCGTCAGGCCGGGACCCTCGGGTAACCGACTAACACTCGCTCTGCTTCCTGAAAAGCTGAGGTTTTCAGAGCCGTGTGCCTGCCTGAGCTTCGAGATCAGGTAGAAATCAGGGTCCAGAGCAGCAGACACTCATGCCTGCCTGTGAGTGCATAAAACCTGTCCAGAACATTCATTTCCCTGGGCCCCAGTGGATTGCACTCACAGGGTCTAAGCTGTTGAGAAAGCCCAGAGGAATGAAACGGACACAGCTAAGAAAGAGATCATTGCAAATACACAGCATGTAGGGGGCGCCTGGGGGCTCTGCTGGTTGAGCGTCTGACTTTAGCTCAGGTCATGATCTCACGGCTTGTGGGTTCGAGCCCCGTGTCGGGCTCTGTGCTGACAGCTGGGAGCGTGGAGCTGCTTCGGATTCTGTCTCCCTCTCTCTCTGTCTTTCAAAAATAAATAAACGTTAAAAAAATTTAAAAAAGAAAAAAGAGTTGAATGTTTAACTGACTGAGCCACCCCGGCGCCCAGTGGTAGCTCTTTTCTGGAGAGAGATTTCCTCAGAGAGATGAACATGAACTTTAGTTGAAACATAATCAACCCCCCAGGTGGGGATTTTCAGATGCTGAAGTGAAGTAGCAGTGACCTCTCTAAACAAAACAGGAGTGATAAGATTTAATATACACGTTCTACACGCCCCTCATCAGTAACTATGGTTGCAATTTTATGGAATGTGGGCTCACGAGGCTGCTTTTTTCCCTAAGTGATTAAAAAAAAATCTTGAAATGCCAGTCTTATAAGATACAGTCCTTACAGGACTCTTAAATTTCATCATGTCTTGTCTTTGTTCAAGAAAGCTTGAATTTGAGTTCTCCAGTTCCCAGAATTTTTGTGATAAAACTTTAGTCCTAGGATCTATTCACTGTTCGTTTAAGTAGGGAGTGCCTGTACATGTTAGTGATGGTGAAGCAGGAAGCAGATTTCGAATCTGTGGCCCAACCGCAGTCTGCTGTGGGACTTTCTGTGCTCTTATAGGATGAGAATCCCCAGGGTACCAGTCCGCACCCTTCGGCCACGGCCTGGGCAGTGGTGACACCGGTCACCAGCATTGTCACTGGTCCCTGCTCGCCTGAGCATAAGGAAAAGTCTCACTTCTCCAGCTTTCTCCTCCGTCTTGGTTCTTACAGAACACCCTGCTTTCTGTAACGCACATCAACTGAGTGAGAATTGATATATGGTATGTGGAATTTTGTGCCCAATTTACCCAAAATACATATAATTGAAGGGACTCCTGGATTCTACCAGTCACGCTGAAAAGCACGTCTAGTAAGTCAGTTTGTTGTGGTAGAAATACAGTACACGTTCATTTAAAAGAAACAGATGTCAACTTGCATCTGCCTAGAAGAATCATTTTCTATGCATTTGAGTGTTTGCGTCACTGTGGATTTCTATTCACTTCTCTCTTCCACTCACTCTTTTTCCATCACCTGCGTGGGTCCTGGTATCTTTCATCCTTTCCTGTGGTCTCTCAGCAGACAGCACCCAAGTCCCAGATCCTGGCAGCGAAGCCCTCGCTGTCTGGAGTCTGTGGAAATTAAATTTTTTTAATGTTTTTATTTATTTTTGATACAGAGAGAGACAGAGCATGAGAGGGGGAGGGGCAGAGAGAGAGAAGGAAACACAGAACTGGAAGCAGGCTCCAGGCTCTGAGCTAGCTCTCAGCACGGAGCCCGACGAGGGGCTCGAACCCACGAACATGAGATCTGACCTGAGCCGAAGCCAGAGGCTTAACCGACTGAGCCACCCAGGCGCCCCTGGAGTCTGTGGAAATGAGGAATTAACTGAGCTGTCGGGGAAGCGACTCCCTGGAACGCATGTCTCCCTGACAGCCCGCGTTTGACAGGTGAGTGGCGTCCGTGTCAGCCATCACGATCCCCCCGGGGTCTCGGTTCTGTGGGACAATCCCCCAAGCTACTGGTGCGTTTCAGGAGTTCAAGTTACAGTTGTTGAACCTCAATATGCACAAGCCCCTGCTCTGCTCAGAGATGCGCGGTGACTTCTCACAGTGTTTGTCTCCCTCTGAAACTTGCCCCCATTTCTACCTGTCAGGAGCTAAGGCTCTTCAAGGCTTGGCCCCGTTGCTGGCTTCTCAAGTCTTGACTCTAAGGCCTACTCCATGGTCTTTCTTTGAATCTCCACGAAGCTTCAGGTCCGTACGATGTGCTCTTACACCAAGTCACACATCGTCTTGTACTGTTCTGGCCGGTACGGGCATATGTGTCTCATCTCCCTCACCAGAACGTAAGCTCCTTAAGGGCAGGGTCCAGGTCTTAGTTCTGTATCCACCACAGCGTCTAGCACAGGGCTTGGCCCGTGGGTGCTGAACAAGTGCTCTTGTTTCTTGATCGAACTGGTATCTGGTATTTTTAATTATGGAGGGATCAGCGTATGTGCCTGCAAACTTAGACCTAGTGGCCGAGGCTCAGGGTCGTCTGAAACTGGATGGAGGAAACTGACCTCGGCTCAGGGCAGGGGTCTGGTGGTTGGGCGAGGCCGCGGGCAACGCGGACCTCCAGCTGGGACAGTCATGGCAAGAACAGCCAGTCCATAGATCATCCAGACGAATCAGAGATGAAATGCGTCTCATGATTCCCCTCTTGGGAGAAGACCCCGGACATTCTCAGAATGGTGATTATCTCGTAATCATCTGCAAGCACTTAACCACAAGAGATGTCCTTGGGAGGGACAGCAGATTTCAGACTCCGATGGGGGTGGGTGGTGCCTGCATAGGATTTTATGCTTCAGCTGTCAGCTGAGAGGCTGCAGAACAGCCGGGCCATTAGGCTGGAGCCTGTGAATGCGTCACCTCCACGTGTGGTTTACTCTGCCTGCACCAACATTTAAAACAGATCTCACATGAAAATCCTCATTTTGGGCTTTTCTTGGAGGAAAAAAACCAAAAAAACAAAAAACGGGGAGAACTAGCAATGCCGGTCTGCACAGCATCTGTTACCTGGAGGGGACTGGCTGCTGGCTGCTTCTAGAGACGGGACCTGTGCTCCATCACATTAGTTCATTCATTCATATTACCTACCCGGACTCTCTTTTTGTTTGTTTATTTATTAAAGAGAGAGAGAGGGAGAATCCCAAGCAGGCTCCACACCATCTGCACAGAGCCTGACGTGGGGTTCGAACTCATGAACCATGAGATCATGCCCTGAGATGAAACCAAGAGTCAGACACTTAAGCAACTGAGCCACCCAGACACCCCGACTTTTTTGTTTGTTTGTTGATTTGAGAGAGGGAGAGAATCCCAAGCAGGCCCTGAGCTGTCAGCATGGAGCCCAGAACCCGATGTGGGGCCTGAGCAGAAACCAAGATTCCAATGCTCAAGTGACTGAGCCACCCGGGCGCCCCTGTACCCAGATTTTTGTAATCATTAGGAACATGTCTCCTCCTCAGGGCTTCCTGAGGAAAGCACCTGGAAAAAGGGACTGATGTCCATCTGTTATAGTCTCAGGGTCCATAATGTGAGAGTTAACATTTAATTATTGCTATGATATGAATCTTTGTGTCCCCCCCCACCCGGCCCCCAAGTTCTTATGTTGAAACCCTAATGCCCTATGTGATGGTATTAGGAGGTGGGCCCTTGGGAGGTGACCAAGTCCAAGGAAGGGGCCCTCATGACGACATTAATGTCTTACCAACGGCTCCAGAAACACCCCTAGTCCTCTCACCCCGTGAGGACCCAGCAATGGTCCAGGCAGAGGCCCCTCACCAGAAAGCAACTACGTGGGTGTTTTCCAAGCCGCCAGAACTGTGAGCAGTAAATGTTCTGATATTTATAAGTGCCTCAGTCCGTGCTATTTTCTGTTACAGCAGCCTGAGCAAGTTATTTCCCTTTTATTTGTGGATTGCCGTTCTAAGTTTATATTCGGGGTAGGAAGTGAAAATCTGCCAATTTATTCTAAACAGGCACCAGCTACTAATTCAGCATGTATGTTTTCACTCACCCTTGATCCCGGCACCTTGAGCAGCTGGAGGAAAATGGTCTCTTACCTGGAGGAAAGATTTTTCACAAGTTTACAGATAGGACAAGTTTCTTGGGGCTGGACTTGAGAGAAGATGCCTGAAGCCCCTCACAGAGGCGGGTGGAAGCTTTATGATGAATTCTCTGGGACTCCCACACCCTGCTCTCAGCTGCCTGCCTCTTCCTGGGGGTTGGTTAGCATCCCAGAGCTTTGGGGTTAGGATGTGACGCAGGGGCTGGTTGTATCCCCTTTACCCCGCCTTGACTGGCATGTGTGGGATGGGGCCCGGCGGGCCCCAGAGGCCTTGAGAGTCTGGCCGGGACAGCCAGGGGCGGGCAGGACGGCAGGCAGATTCAGTGCCTGCGTGTCAGACGGGAGGAGACCAGGGCAGCTGGGACCACCATCTTCTGAGAACATTGGACCGTCATAGAGCACGTGCTGTAACGCCGTTGTCTTCTGTAAGGCGAGCTGGGCCCCAGCATTCAGACGTGGCCACGTCTGGGCAACTTTAAGTGTAAGGTCAAATCGGCGGAGTGAGAAAGTCCCAAAACAGAGAGACCAGGCAAAGAGATCTGAGCACCCTTTATCACACAGCTCTCGGGCGAGGTTCCCGGTCGAACAGATTGGGCCAGAGAAGTCACGTGGGAAAACAAAGGGCGGGGCCTTATATAGGGCAGTAGTTTCTGAGGTGTGTTCTGGGGGCGGAGAACCCCTTTATAAGGTGAAGAGATGAGGCTAGGGCAAATGACGTGTTTCCGGGGATCCGGCAACAGGCGGAAAGTTCCAAAACGGTGGTCCGGAGGCCATATTGGTATTATTCGACCAGAAAGTGCTGGGATGGCGATCTGTGGCCACCTTGGTGTTCCTTTCCCCGAGCCCGCCAAACCTGTCATTAAGGAATTTCAGAGGCTTGGTTTCTGCCCGGGGCCACCTTTCGTGTCCATCACGTAACACGTAGAGAGGACTAAATCGTGCAAATGGTTGCGTGTTGCTCGCTGATTTTCCGAAAGTAAGCAGAGCGGGGATTGCTACGGGCAGAGAACGGGAAACGCGTTCGCTGGAAGGACACACTCTCATTTGGACACTCAAGATCGTCATTATTCCGGGGAGAGGACGCGCGGAACCTTACGCCCCGCCCCTCGCTGTTGTCGCTCCGGAGCGGTTTCGCGGTCGGACCACGGGCCCGGCTCTTCCCGCCGTCGCGCGCACGCCGTCCCAGGCCCCCAGTGCACGCTGGGGGGCGCGCGCCCTCCCGGAAGGCCGGCGGCGGCCATGAGGTCATCAGTGGTCGCCGGCAGTCGCGGCAGGAAGGGGCGGTGCGC
>NC_043716.1:1076451-1094941 GCF_006229205.1 Suricata suricatta
CGGCCGGAGGCAACAGCCGGCCCTGGCCCAGCCCGCGGTCAGCCCCTACCCCGAGGCGGTGGAGCGCCAGCGCCGGAGCCTGCCCATCTTCCAGGCGCGGGGGCAGCTGCTGGCCCAGCTCCGAAACCTGGACTGCGCCGTCCTCATCGGTGAGTGGCCGAGCCTCGTTCTCCCGCCCGCCCGAGGTGCCCCTGGCGTGTGTCTCCGGGCCAGCCCCGGAGCTGCTCGGAGGGGAAGCCCCGCTCTGGAGGCGCCCACAGCCCAGAGGCAGCGCCCGACGTGCCTGGCGGAGAGCCGCGCCGGGGACTTTGGGGCTTGCAAGGGTGTGGGTCGGAGCCGGTGTGGGAGGCGGCCCCCGAGGGAGGACCTTGTGCACCCAGAGGTGAGGGGTGGGGGAGTCCGCTGCGTGGGAGCCGCCTGCAGGGGAGAATCGCAAAGCTCGGAGAGGATGAGCTTCAAAGGGAGGAAGGAGATCTCGAGGAGCGTAGTCACAAGAACAGATGCCCCAGCGAGAGTCCATAACACGGTGACCAAACACGCGGGTCCCTTCGGACACTCCTTCAGCAGAGCTGTGGCGAGTAGAGCTCATTTGTCACTGGGCTGAGAAGGGTGAGGGAGGAAAGGCAGAGAGAGAGAGCGAGCAGCCTCCCGCTGGAGAAAGGGAAGGGAGCTGAGGAATTCGAGAGGAAGCGCTCATAGAGGAGGCTGAAGGTGGAAGCGGCCCCTAATAGAGCACAGATTGGGGGACATGCGGAGCGGGGCACTTGGAAACAAGGGCTAGATGTGGGGCTGGCCTCGGATGAGAGGAAGGGTATCCAGCAGGCTGGGGGCTGGAGGGAGGATGTGTGAAGGGATGTGGCTGGGGAAGAGCTTGTAGGGGAGGGGGACTTGGCTTCTCTCCAGGATTAGGTGCAGGGGCTCTGCTGAGCTTGGGAGCCCCGGGGTGTGAGGCAGGCCCTGGGGGAGGACAGCAACAGAGCAGGGATTGGTGGTTGAGCAGGCGTCCAGGTGCCTCGGCCCCACCATTAGCTCACACATGTCTCCGTCTGCCCTGGTGGGTGACTTTAACTTAGCAATACTCAGCCGCCTGGTGCAGGAGCAGGAAAGGACAGGGAGACGTCAATTCACGTTTGGGGTTTTGCCTGGTGGGTTCAGCAGAAGTGCAGCAGAAACCAAATTCTTAGTGTGTGGGGATAGTGGGATTTAGGGAACTAAGGCGGGAGAAGTGGTGGCTGGGGAGGGAAGGATGCCCAGGTTTACTGAGTTCTTGCTTCTACTTGGGGACAAAGGAACCCACCCGGACAGGAAATAACGTGTACTGACTGCATGCAGGATGCTCTAATCTGGGGAAGAGGCAGGTGGGTCCTCTCTGCTCTTGGGGAGCTTCTGGTATCAGGGGACAGAAACTTGCGGACACTTGTGCACAACATAAGGAGGTCAGTGCTGGAAGAGATACATGAGGCACCAGGGACCAGGTGCAGAGGCAGCCCCGGGGCAGTCCCAGGGAGTCTGCGAGGCTAACTCCTCCTGCGGAGTTTACCAGCAGGTGTGGCCACAGCAGGTGCTCCCTAATAGTGTGGCGTAGGTGGGGGTGTGAGGGAAGGACAGTGGCTGCTGTGTAGGAGCGTGTGGCTTCTGCTGGTCCCTCTCATTTATTCGTTCTTAATTTTTTTTTTGTTTTCTTCATGTTTGCTTATTTTTGAGAAAGAGAGACAGAGTGCGATCAGGGGTGGGGCAGAGAGAGAGAGACACAGAATCTGAAGCAGGTTCCAGGCTCTGAGCTAGCTGTCAGCACAGAGCCCGACGCAGGGCTCGAACCCACGAACCGTGAGGTCATGCCCTGAGCTGATGTCGGATCCTTAACGGACTGAGCCACACAGGCGCCCACTATTTATTCTTTTTTATGTGATAGTTGTGTTTTGTTACAGTTACTGATCGTTGAACATATGTGTTGTTCCCCGTTATTTGCCGTCACGAGCAAAGTTGGAAGGAACCTCTCCGCAGCCGTGCCCTTGCACATCCTCAGTTATTTCCTCAGACTTAATGTCTGCAAGGGGAGTGGTGGGGCGAGGGTGTACACATTTTAAAGGCGTTTCTACCATGAAGCGGCCTGCTGAGAAGTCCCCCCAGTGAACAGTCCACCAGCAGCTCACGCCAGTGCCCCATTTCCTGTGGCTTCTTCGTCTCTCTCAACTTTTGTTATTTTAGCTTTTCCTCCCGACTTTGGTGAAACTTGTTATAATGTGCACGTAAATGAGAATCCTTTCCTCTTTCAGGGGAGACCGGCTCTGGGAAGACGACTCAGCTCCCACAGTACCTCTATGAGGCGGCGGTCGGCCACCAAGGTGTCATTGCCGTGACGCAGCCTCGCCGGGTGGCCGCCATCTCTCTTGCCTCTCGAGTCTCGGACGAGAAGAGAACTGAACTCGGGAAGCTGGTACCTCACCTCCTCCTCTAACGGCCGCCGCCCGCTCCCCTCGTGGTGCTTTCCCGGCAAGACTCCTGTGCTGGGAGCCCTGTTCTTGCCACGGCCGCTCAGGCCTGCCTCCGAGTCTGTCACCGGCTCTCGCGCGTCGCAGGGCCGACAGGCTGTCTGTGCCACGTACTTCGCTTTCAGTCTGTTGGCAAGTCGGATAAATTAGCTGTTTTCCTGAGCATTTTTAAGGCTTCAGTAGCCTCTAAGTGTCTTGTCTGTCCATCTGCGAGATGGTAAGCACCTTTTCGGCATGTGCGTGGAAACTGGGAGTGAGCCCCAGACCCGTCAGAACCCAGGCAGCTCTGGGTGCGCATGTGTTCATGCACGCACTTGACAGCCGCCCAGGCTGCTCCCAGCTGTAGGAAGTGTCACTTGAAATTATTAAGTAGCTGAGGAAGGAGTCGAGTTCCAGGTTCTTTGTAATGCGTATCCTAATCCCAGCTAAAGGCATCCGTCCTGTCCTCTGTCTGTCTGTGCCCGAGGGGGCAGGGCAGGGTCCATGCCGGCCTCATCCCCCGCGAGGACGCAAGTGCCTGCTGGGTGCCGGTGACGTGGGTGCTCACTGAGTGACAGTTGGCCGTCGCCTGCGCAGGTTGGCTACAGCGTGCGCTTCGAGGACGTCAGCTCCGATGACACCAGGATCAAGTTCCTGACGGACGGCATGCTTCTTCGGGAAGCGATCTCGGACTCCCTGCTCCGGAAGTACAGCTGTGTCATCTTGGACGAAGCCCACGAGCGGACCGTCCACACGGACGTGCTCTTCGGGGTCGTGAAGGCGGCGCAGAAGCGGAGGAAGGAGCTGGGGAGGCTGCCTCTCAAAGTAGGTGTGGAGTGCTCGCTGGAGGGGCGCGCGCTGCTCTGCCTGCTCTGCGCCCGGCCGTGGGGGGAGGCCCACGTCATGGGGAGGCCACAGAGAGGCTGGCCCGGTGCGGCTTCCCCACGGTCCTCTTCTGTCCCGGCCGCAGGTGATCGTGATGTCCGCCACGATGGACGTGGACCTCTTCGCTCAGTATTTCAGCGGGGCGCCCGTGCTCTACCTGGAGGGGCGGCAGCACCCCATCCAGGTGTTTTACACCCGACAGCCTCAGCAGGACTACCTGCACGCCGCCCTGGTCTCCGTCTTCCAGATCCACCAGGTACGGTGGCTGTGGGCCCTGCGTGGGCCCAGCTCTCCTTGACGCCGGCCCGGCCTGTGAGCTGTGCCGTGGAGATGAGGGGGCGTGTCCGGCCTTTTATTCTTGTCTGTGGCATCGCTCCTTTTCTCTAAGAAGAAAATTAGTTCAGCTCCCTCCGGCATCATGCCTCCGCTGAGCCTGGAAACTTGCTCAGGTTACAGCAGACTGTGTGATCGCCAAGTCCCGGCAAGAAGCCGGCGTGGGGCTGCGGCCCAGCCCGGGGCTGTGCGGACGGGCAGCGGAAGGAAGTTTGTGAGCCGCCGCATCCTCTGCGGTTGGCCACGCCGTTGTTAAAAAAAGGAAAGTTGCTATTTGACCCCAAAGTGGGTTGGCATTTGGAGTTTTTCGCCTTTTTTTCTTTTTTAGAAAAACTGAATTAGAGAAACATTTCAAAATTTCTTCTCATTTTATTAAACATTCATTCAGAAGTTTGATTAAATCCTCTCATTTTTGAAATGAAACAAGTTTCTGAAAAAATCGGAGGGAAAATTTTAAAAAGTAATCTTTATTTAAATCTGAGCAGTGAGTGTAGTTTAAAGCTTAAAAAGTGAGTAGCTGGTCGTACAAGGATCATAAAACCGCAGTTGATTGACAGCCATCTTCCAGATCCGGTTCTGTGAGAGCGTCGTTGGGTCCCCTGGCTGGGGGAGCCCCCTGGGTTCACGGTAGTATTTCCAGTGTCACCTGCTCACGCCGCCGCCCTTAGCTTCCCGCCGCAGTGGGCGAGGACTCACACGTACCCTGCCCGGCCTCTTGCTCCCTTCTTCCAGCCTCTCAACAGAGACATGTCCCAGGACCCAGCATGGCCAGCACGGCCGGTCCCCGAGTTCATGCCTTGTACGGCACGGTTGTGCAGGTTTGCTGTGTGCCCATGCGGGTCTCTCCCACGTGTGCAGCGTTTCCCGTTTGCCCATCGTGAATAGTGTCCGCATGTTGGGACATGTCTGCCTTTCCCGGAGCACCGTGTGTGGTCATGTGTCTGGGGTGGCTTGTCCCAGGCCACCAAGCAGCCGTCTGGACTCTTCCCTCGGCCACGCTTCTGGACTGAATCACGTTCTGGCCTCCATGTGTTCCCGGCCTCCTGCCCTGTAGGGTGGAGGAGGGCACTGGGGTGGACCACACCATCCTCGGTCCCCGACCTACCTGTGCCTCACTGCCGGGCCCTGGGCCTTTCTTCTCCAGGGAGGCGGGCCCACCGCTAGTCACCATAGACCCTCAGAGCCTCCGCCACCCACAGGGCTGGCGCACCCTCTGCCCGGCTCGCCTCTCATGCCCTCGTCTCCTTTTCTTTTAGAACGGGTTGAACTTCTGACCCCTTTTCTCTTTTGCTGCCTTTATTGCTCTGGGGTTACTGCTCCACTGTCCTTTACACCAAGGGGGGCGCTCACCTGCCAAAAGCCAACTCAGGGTGCGGATGGGTCCTGGGCCGTGGCCACAGGTGCGCGCAGCCTACGTGGGGGCTTTGATGAGGCCCACTGGTGAGGTGCTGACTGTCCTAGATTTGTCCCGTTGTTGCACTTGTGAACAGACTTCCAGGAAGGGTCAGTGCAGGAACGTGTCAGGAATGCCTGCATGCTCCTGACCTTGCAGAGCTGAATAGCACATTTTGGCCGTGTGGCCATGCTTTTGGCGGCATCGGTTAATGAGGGCTCTCCTCTCGGGCGTGACTGCTTCCGGCCTTGCCCCGGCCCGTGGTTTCCCCGAGCCGGCTTCCCTGTGGTCGGCTTTGTCTCCAGATGACTGGGGAGGGAAGGGAGCCTTCTGCGGGTTTCTCTGCCGGGTTGTGAGCATCGCAATGCCGTTCCTTTCGCCAGGGCTGTGCGCTGGCCTTTCTTGAGTAGTGCCTGCACTGGCTCACAACCCCCCACCAGGTCCCAGCTTCCTGCGCTACTGCTGAGGCCGTTGCCCTGGGGGACCCTCATGCTGAGGCTCATTTGCACCTTGTCCACGTTAGCAGGACAGCCCCGGGGAGCTTCATGGTGACCCCTGTTCTGGTCCTCAGGGGCTGCGCTTCTGGCGCACCTGGTGATCCCGCTTCCCTCCCGCAGGAGGCCCCGCCCTCCCAGGACATCCTGGTGTTCCTCACCGGCCAGGAGGAGATCGAAGCCATGAGCAAGACCTGCCGGGACATCGCCAGGCACCTCCCGGACGGCTGCCCCTCCATGCTGGTCCTGCCTCTCTACGCCTCCCTGCCCTACGCCCAGCAGCTCCGCGTCTTCCAGGGGGCCCCGAAGGTGAGTGCGCCTCTGTCTTGGGCCGGGTGGGGCTCCACATGGGTGTACGGGTAGGGGTGGAAGGTGGGCGAGCGGCTCCCCCAAGTCCAAAGCAGACCAGCCTCATTCACCCACGATAGTGAGCACCGCGTGCTGGGCTGGGCACTGTGTGTACACCCTGCGCATGCCCGCGTGCACCCCCCACACACACCCTGTCTGCACCCCCCATATACCCTCCACATGCCCCCCGCGTATGCTTGTGTGCGCCCCACATGCACCCCGTGTGCACCCTGCATACACCCTGCTCACGCTGCCTCCCCCGCCCCCCCGGAGAGCTGACGGGGCAGTGGACATCCCGTCCCGTAAACACCGAGGCCCCGAGAGGTGATGCAATTGTGCTTAGGAAGCGTACGGGAAGTCCCCACTGGGGCCAGGGGGCCAGCCCACACCCACCGGGTCCACTGCGTGTGTCCTCAGAATAAGCCTTAATAACAACGCCGTTGGCTCTCGGGCCCGAGTGGACCGTGGAGGTTGATGGTGAGGAGTACGTCCTACAACTCGTGAGTCCTATATGCATCATATGGCTTTTCCGGTCCCTTCCTCCATTTAGGGCTGCCGCAAAGTGATCATTTCCACCAACATCGCCGAAACATCCATAACCATCCCAGGAATAAAATACGTAGTCGACACCGGCATGGTCAAAGCAAAGAAGTATAACCCCGGTGAGACTAGCCCGCAAGCGCCCCTTCCCCATGACCGAGCCCCCCAGCTCCTCCCAGGGAGCACTGTGCCGAGACTCTCCACGATCGACTGGGGTGGGGGGCGCCCAGCACCAGTGAGCCAGGCCAAGAGAAGGCAGGGCCAGGAAGGGGGCCTGCGGCAGCAGCAAAGATGAAGCAAGGCAGGCGGGACGGGGGCCCAGCCTCCGCCAGCCTGACAGCAGGGGCCGGGGAGGGGCGGCTGCAGGCCAGGGACCACCGACGCCACTGCAGGACCTTCGTCGGGGGCGATGCCTGGACTCCAGGCTCCCTAGGAAGGAAGCCTCCCCAGGCCGGGTGAGGCGCTAGCTGTTCCCTGAGCGTGTGCAGTGTGAGCCTGCTTGCAGTCCGTGGTGGTCCACTCTCAACCTTGCTCTTGACCTCGCTTTAATCCACAGAGAATTAGAGGCAATGGGAGTGATCGCTCACTCCCAAAGCCTGGTTGAAATGCATCTCCAAGTGTCTGAGGGCGTGGCCTTTCACACGTGTTCTTAGGGGTGGTATGTGGAAGGACTTGTGCCCGGTGCCTGGCACAGAGCACGCCTCACTTAGGACATTTGTCACATCTGCTCCTGGGAGTGACAGCACACATCGCCTCCCTTTTAGAGCAGAGCTGGGGGGTGGGGGCAGAGGGGGTACCACACATAGGACAGGGGACATTAGGGCCCCAGGGATTGATTGGGAGGGTGACTGGCCACCCTTGTTTTCTGGGTCCCAGGAAAGCTTCTGTCCTGGGCGCACCAGTGTGGCCGTCCCCTGTGGCCTCAGCCAGGACCTGGGGCCGCGGTCCTGGCCCCTGCAGCATGCATGCAGGCTGCCTGCTGTCTCGGTGGCACACCTCGCACGCTCACCGCGGAGCAGTCTGTGGTCATGCTCTCCAGTGTGGCCTGGGGTTTTCTGCACTCCCTGTGTGGCAGGAAGGGGCCCCGTGTCCCCGGACAGCCGTGTGGCAGGAGGGGCCCCGGCGTCCCAGGAACGCTGCAGAACGGCTGGTTGGTGCACTGAGCGCCGCGCTGACACTGGCCATCCTCCTGCAGACAGCGGCCTGGAGGTGCTGGCCGTGCAGCGCGTGTCGAAGACCCAGGCCTGGCAGCGCACGGGCCGGGCCGGCAGGGAGGACAGTGGCGTCTGTTACCGACTCTACACAGAGGCCGAGTTCGAGAAGTTTGACAAGATGACGGTGCCGGAGATCCAGAGGTAGGCTCTCGGCGCTCCCGAGTCTCCGGCTGGCAGCGGTAGCCGGAGCTAGGGTGCCACCTGCATCTCCCTCCTCACAGGTGTAACCTGGCCAGCGTGATGCTGCAGCTCCTGGCCATGAAAGTCCCCAACGTGCTCACCTTTGACTTCATGTCCAAGCCCTCCCCAGGTAGGCGTCCCCGGCAGGGCTGAACAGCAGACGGATGGACTCAGAATCGTCTGGGGGTCTCTGTTTCCTTTCGTTTGTGTGTAACAGCACCAGCTGTCGGAGGGGTGCGGGAGGGCACAGGTTCTCCGGGAGCCGTCCTCGGGCCCATGAAGGGGGTGTCCGGAGGGTGCGGTGGCTGCCAAGGGTGTCTTGCCAGCGGAAGGCCTGGAAAGATCCAGGTTGTTGGCACTGGACTAGACGACTAGACGTTGATGGGTTCCTGGCCTCGGTGGCAGTCTCTCGGGGTGGGGGAGGCTTGGGGTTCTAAGGGACTGTGGCCTGGGCTCCTGGCTCCTCCTCAAGAGCCATTTTCCTTGTCTTTTCTCCCCTTCTTGCTGGTTTTCTTTCTTTTTGTGTGTGTGTGTTTATTTTTGAGAGTGAAAGCATGAGCAGGGGAGGAGCAGAGAGAAAGGGAGACACAGAATCTGAAACAGACTCCAGACTCTGAGCTGTCAGCACAGAGCTGGACGCGGGGCTCGAACTCACAGATGACAAGATCATGACCAGAGCTGAAGTCAGATGCTCAACCGACTGGGTGTCTCCACGTGGGGAGAGACGGGTCCCTGTACCGCGTACGAGTGTATCTCTGGGCAGGACTCATGCATGTGACATAGCTGGGTTCACAGGTGACACACGTCTTGCCAAATCATGGGCTATCACTCTAGAAAGGAATGGACCTGAAGACATGACGTCGGCAGCCTAGCCCTGGGGACGGTGGTGGTGATCGTGCCATGGCCTGACGAGGTGCCATCAGCTCCCTGAAGTGGTGAGCTGGCTGCAGTGTCTTCCTTCTGCGTCTATTCCCGCAGAGCACGTCCAGGCGGCTGTTGGGCAGCTGGAGCTGCTGGGCGGCCTGGAGCGGAGGGACGACCAGCTCACCCTGACGCCGCTCGGGAGGAAGATGGCAGCTTTCCCCTTAGAGCCCAGGTTTGCCAAAGTAAGTCGTCCCCCGGCCTCGGGCCCCCTTTGCTGCACTGCACGTTGGCCATCGCACAGCACAGGGCTAACCCCAGCGCCCCAGCCTTACCCTGCACACCTGACTTGTGTGCAGCAGACTTCCCTTCTGTGTGCCCTTCAAACCCGCGGAAGCACGGTCCCGTGAGAACCAGGGGAGCCCGCAGAGGGGGGGTGGCAGCCACGGGCTCCCAAACACGTGCAGTGACCCAGCATGCCCACTCGAGGCCCGGGCCTCAGAAGCGCAACGTGTGAGCGTGTTTGGAGACCGTGCCCCACAGCATCTGATTTCTGCGCACAGGCCATCCTCCTGTCCCCCAAGTTCCACTGCACGGAGGAGATGCTGACCATCATCTCCCTGCTGTCCGTGGACAGCGTTCTGTACAACCCTCCCTCCCGGCGCGACGAGGTGCAGGCCGTCCGCAGGAAGTTCATGTCCAGTGAGGGCGACCACGTCACGCTGCTCAATGTCTACCGGGCCTTCAGAAACGCCAATGGAAACAAGGTCAGTGTCCATTGTGCCTTTCCGGAAATGCCTCCCTCCGGCCTGGAGATCGAGCTCGCCTTCCTTGCTGGCAGAATCTTCCAGGAGCTGCAAGTACAATGCCGCGCCTGTGCAAGGGGTCACCAGGGTCACGTGTTGCTAAAGGACGCCCCCGTGGTGGCTCCTCGCAGAGCACACGTGGCGCGCTGGTTTGTTTTCCACCCTTTTCCATAAAAGCAGAAATCCTGTTATGTTTCCTTCGTTTGCGGAACCGAGTGCTAACACTGGCCTTGTCCGGAAGCGAGGTGGCGTGACACACGCTTCCGCAGACGCTTGGGTACCGCCTTCGTCCATCGGAAAGACCCTGTGAGCGCATGGCGCTCCGACCCCATCCTTGTCCAGATGCCCGTGCGCGCGCCCCGACCCGTCCACGTGGGGATGCGTGCACACGCCCCGACCCCGTCCGCCTCAGGATATCCGTGCGCGTGCTCAGATCCCGTCGCGTCAGGATGCCCGTGCGCGCGCCCCGACCCCGTCCGTGTCAGGATATCCGTGCGCGCGCCCCGACCCCGTCCGTGTCAGGATATCCGTGCGCGTGCTCGGATCCCGTCGCGTCAGGATGCCCGTGCACACGCCCCGACCCCGTCCGTGTCAGGATATCCGTGCGCGTGCTCTGATCCCGTCGCGTCAGGATGCCCGTGCGCACTCTGACCCGATCCGCATGAGGATGCAGTCCGGTCCGAAAGAACGGCCACCACTCAGGTCCAGGAGTTGTAAACATGGTGCTGTATTTGCCTCCGTTTATGTTTAAGAACAGAAAGTGCAGTACCGCCCTTCCCTCCTGTAACAGCTGCGCTTGCGCCGCCGAGCCCCCGCGTTCCCCCCGGCGGGCGCCGTGTCTCCCGGGCCAGGCCTCCCTGCTCCTCCGCTCCTGGCCCTGGGCCAGAGACCCCACCTCGCCTCCTGACTCTCAGTCGATGGAGACGAAATCGCGTCCGAGTTATTTGGCCGGGATTCCTCGGGGCCCCGATCTTGCCGAAGGTGATTGGACATTTGAACTTAGTCTTCTGTGGGTCGTCTGTTTGCATCCTCTGCCCATTTTTCTGCCAAGTTGTCGGTCATTTTCTTGCTGATATGCAGGAGGTTTTTTTTTCATCTATTCTGGAGATGATCTTTTCTTGCTTGTAGTGATTCAAATTTCCCTGTCTGGCTTTTTGCATGGTGACTTGACATAAGGAAAAAAGTTTTTTTAAGTTCTGTTTATTTCAGTCATCTCTACACACAATGCGGGGCTCAAACTCACGACCCCAAGGCAGAGAGCCCCACGCTCTACCCACTGAGCCAGCCAGGCATCCGCACAGGGGACAGTTTTAGTTTAACTCTGAGATACTACTGTGGCCCCTTATGGTTCACCCTTTTTGATATAAAGTGATTTCCTGCATTGATTGTTGCTGACGGAAATCCTCCCTCTGAATTCAGCTGTTCTCCAGGGCCTGTTGTGTTTTTCCCTGGGTAGACGGGAGAGGGTTGTGACTTCTCTCTCTCTCTCCTGTTCAGGATTGGTGCAAAGAGAATTTTATCAACAGCAAGAACATGATGCTGGTAGGCGAAGTCCGAGCACAGCTGAGGGACATCTGCCTGAAGGTACTGTTCCCTGGGCGTCTCTGGGCCACTAACCTGGCCCTTGTTTTTAGGTGAAAAGTTTTAAATTGTTTATTGCTAGCAGTTAGAGAAACTCTCATTACAGGGAAACATAAAAACAAGGAAGAAAGTAAATACTACCCACAATTCCACCTCTCACCATTTCTATTTCTAGCAGCCTTTTGTTTGTGTTTTTTTGTTGTGTTTTTATGTTTATTAATTTTGAAGGGGAGGGGCAGAGAGAGAGCGAGAACATCAAGCAGGCTGAGAGCTGTCCACACAGACCCTCACACGGGGCTCAAACTCACAAACCATGAGCTCAGGACCTGAGCTAAAACCAAGAGTCTGACGTCTGACAGACTGAGCCACTCAGGTGCCCCTCAGCTCTTAAAAACTTTAAAATCATTTTTCAATATTGAGATTTGTGACACTGCTTTTGTTACTTTGTTCAGATTTTTAGCGGGAGCTTCTTTGTGGCAGTGTTGACGTCATGCGACCCTTACAAGTCGAGGTGCGCAGACGAGAGCAGCATGTAACGGAAGTCGCCCACACTTCCAATGACAGACCCCTGTTCGTCTGGTGTCGATCCTTCCAGAGTCTTTTCCTGCACACGTTTGTTTCTGTGTATTTGTCTCTCGCTGTGCGCACACACATACACATGTACACGGTTGTTTTTGAAAGAAATAGGATACGGATTTTGTTTTGCAACTTTTACACACCTCATGTGTATCTTGTTGCCCTTTCTGGTGGCCTCATGGCAGTCCGCACGCGCCCCGCATCGAGCTGACGGGGTCGCGCTGGTGGCCATCGTCCTAGACACACACCCGCGCTCGGTGCCCGCGGAACAGACTTCCAGGTGGAGCCTAGGTTGTGATACACCCACCAGAGCACCCCCCGGGGTCTTAGTTTTTAATTTTTTTTTTTAAATTTATATTTGAGAGACAGAGACAGTGCGAGCTTGGGAGGGTCAGAGAGAAAGGGAGACATAGAATCCGAAGCAGGCTCCAGGCTCTGAGCTGTCAGCCCAGAGCCTGATGCAGGGCTCGAACCCACGAACTGTAAGATCATGACCTGAGCCGAACTCGGACGCTCAACCGACTGAGTCCCCAGGCGCCCCTCCCCCCAGTGTCTTAGTTCAGTGTGGTTGGCACAGGCCTTCTGTCTGTTTCAGGCGTACGGTGGTGGGGACTGTGCTCCCGTTTCTTCACTGGGAGGCTGCACCCCTTAAGTTGCCTCTTAGCTTGTACCCCCTTAGAGCCCATGAGGCGCCCAGGTCCTGTCACGTGCACACTTGACGCTGTAGGGCGCTCTACGTTTTCCCACTGTCGGGTGGTTGCATTGGCTGCTCCCACAGTCGCTCCCATGGTCACATGGTCATGACCAGCTCCTGGACGAAAGTCCCTGCGTCGTCTGGGTCATCCCCGTCCACGCGTCCGTGTCGCGTGTGGTTCCAAGCCCTCCTGTGCCCGCAGCGCTGTGCCTTCCCCCCGCTCCTCACCAGCAGCCGAAGCGACACCCGCTCTTCGCCCTGACCCGAGGGAGCTTTAGCGGCCAGGGATGCCTCTGCACCGGGCATCGGTCAGGGTCCCGGGGGGACGTGCCTCAGACCCCTTCTCTCAGGGAGTCCGGAGGGCGGATCTGGAAAGCGTGCACACAGGTTGCTCGAGCAGGCGGCCGGGGTCGGCAGTGACGTGGGGACGATTGGCAAGCGCTTGTTGAGGCGCCGTTCTGAGCGCTGTTCATGCATTTCCTCATTTGAAGTCCTCCTCTCGCTCTGATAAGGTTCTGGGTTATTCCTATTTTACAAATGGTGACCTAGGGCCTAAAGAAGTTAGGTCATTTGCCCCGAATCACAGCCAGAGCTGGCCGCCTGGAGGAGAGACCACAGTTAGCTGCAGGACCCGGGGGCTCCCCGGAGGTGACGACAGCTGACCCTGGCCCAACAGAGGAAGAGAAGGAGAGTCTCCATCAGGCGGGGCTCGGCAGACTGCGACACCCAAAGCCCCTGGCCCATCGCACAGGGGGAAGTGGGGGCAGGGAGGGTTCTGTGGGGCCCTGTGGCCAGGAACAGTCGAGCCCGAGGGACGGGATGGCACAGGAGCCAGAAGACGTGGACGGGAGCCAGGAACTCCCGTGTGCTTGGCCCCTTGTCGGCCTCTGTCTGCACGCCCCTCTTCCCTGCTCCCGCCTTTTGCCTCAGCTCATGGGAGCAAAGAGAGGGCATGGCCCCCCCATGCCTGGGTGACCAGAGCCGGCCCGGCGGGGTGGGGCAGCTGCGTCCTGGGGTGTCAGGCGATGTGACCTCCCCAGGAGCGTGGGTGAGTCTACTCGGTCCAACACTTCCCCTCGGGAGCTGGGCGGGGGAGGGATCTTCCAGAGCCGGCACCGGGCGGCCGACCACAGGGTGCGGGGCCGGAGCTCTACTCCACAGAACGAAGGCGGATCTGGCTGGGGTGTGAAGAGGTGCTGACGTGCGGGGGGTGAGAGGGCCGGTCCCCACCCCCCACCTCCCGGCCAGTACCTCGGCCTGTCTGAGCCCCGCCGGCCTGGGTCCTTCCGAGCGGCCGCCCTCCTCCGGCCCCGCAGTGTCCCAGGCGGCAGAGCTCCGGGCCTTGACCACCAGCACTTACTCGGCCCGGCTGGGGTCTGGGTCGCGTCTGATCCTGACCCATGTTTCCTCTTTCCTTCTCCTGAGACAGATGTCGATGCCCATGGTGTCCTCCCGCGGGGACATGGAGAGCGTCCGCCGCTGCCTGGCCCACAGTCTGTTCATGAACACGGCCGAGCTGCAGCCCGATGGCACCTACGCCACCACGGACACGCACCAGCCGGTGGCCGTCCACCCCTCGTCCGTCCTCTTCCACTGCAAGCCGGCCTGCGTCGTCTACACGGAGCTGCTCTGCACCAACAAGTGCTACATGCGGGGCCTGTGCGTGGTGGACGCGGCGTGGCTGTGGGACGCCGCCCCCGACTACTTCCGGAGGCGGCTCCGGGCTGCCCGGGACTGAGCCCGCCGCGGCCTGACCGCCAGGAGCTCGATCCGTGTGTTCCAACTCCCGAGGCCAAGCCGCGGACGTGGGCACCGACCTTTACGTGGCGGGAACCTCAGCATTGTGCATCCGGTTGCTGCTGGGGGCCTCCGGGTGACCACGAGCCTCGCTCCGCCGCTGACGGGTGGGGGCACGGGTGGTGGGAGCAGCGCTGACGGGGGCGGGGAAGGAGAGAACCAGGTCCCCACCTCGCCCGTGCTGAGCCGTCAGGCCTGACAGACAGTTTTCTCTGTGATGGAACTTGAGTCCAGAGTCCAGGTCCCCGGTGACTGAGGGGACTTTCTGGAAGGGACCATAGCAGGTTGCTGGGCTGTCTGTACCTTCTGTAGAAGCCTGAGGAGGGGGCGCTGCTGTCCCGCCTCCGGGGCTGGCCCCCCTGAACCTTGTCTAGGGGTCCCCAGTCCTGGGCTGGCCCCCTCCTGAACCTCATGCCCGGGGTCCTCAGAGCCCCTGTGGCACAGACCCCATCTGCACTTTCGGGAGACGTGGGAGTTTCCCGGTGAAGGCTGATTTTTAGCTTCTGAATCACATCGGGTGTAGATGTGGGATACTGACCCCATGGTTCAGTGGCTCCAGCGTGGCCCGAGGCCCCTGTTCTCTCGAGCTGGACACCTGTGACCCCCACGGGCATCAGGACTGGCCGGAGCGCTGTGGGGACGGCTGGGGGGAGGGGCCGGCTCTTCCCACCCGCCGCACATGGGGTCTGTGCTCTTGTGTCCACGTGCTGTCTGGGGCCCTCTTCCTTCCTGGGGACGTGGGGGTGGCCTGGCCCAACTGCTTCCTCCCTGTGCAGGACCCCCGCACCCCGGGCCTGTTTCCACAGGTGTTCCAGGGGCTCGCAGGGTCTCCGGTCTCTTCCCTGCACTGTGTCCTGAGAAGGGAAAAGGCACCAAAGGTTGCTCTGGGCCATTAAATTATGAAAAGCCGGTAATCTTTCCCAGACAGCGTTTTGCCCTAAAAGAAGCTGATTTAGCCCTTTTTTGTGCGTCGTTGGTCTACACCGACACTGTGTGGTGTTTTGGTCGTTCTGTACGCAGTGGGCCATGTGGTTTCCAGGCAGGGGCCACGGCCGGCCTTCACTCTGGGCCTGGGAGCCCTCCTCCCACTGGTGTGCTCCGGCCGCACTCATCCTTCGGCCTGTCCCTCCGTCCTTGTGTCCGTCTGACCCGGCTTCCAGCACTGGCCGGGCCCAGGCAGCCGCCAGAGCACCTGGACGGACTTCCGTTGGGAACAGTGACGTGCAGGCCAGCTGGGACCCGACAGGGCCGCGATGCCCCGTTTTACCGAATTCCTTCCTCAGATCACCTTCTTTATGGTTACTGACTTTCTGACAGGGTTTTCAGAAAAATTTTTAAGTGTATTTTTCTCACTTCTTAATAGAGGTCTGGGATGGTCAACCCAACTTGCCAAAAGAAAAAATTGTACTTTTAATAAAACATGAATCATGTTGGTAAAAAAGCTGGGAGTGGGTGATGACATTCCTCAGAATTTGTTATGCAAATTCTGTCTAGAGTGTCCTCTGGGGCAAGGGAAGCTTAACCTGCGGTGGTTGATGCCCTGCGTCAGCACCAGAGCACTTCCCAGAAACGGGCGTCGTGTCCTGAGCAGGAGTAGGGGCTCAGTAGCTTCCAAAAAGCTTTGTTTCTGTACAGAAAACCGTTACCATTGGAACGTTCTGGTAGAGTTTTAATATGGTAGTTTTTTTAACTGGGCTTTTAATCCAGCTGCTCAGAAATTGGAGAACCCAGTCTGACTACGCACGGCTACAAAGAAAGAAACAGGGGGTCTAGCACTTTCTTTAAAAAGTGAAATGTTTCATAATGATGTTGCAGATGCAATCATGAGTTTCTACTATTCACTTGGTAAAACCTCTGGGGTGAGACCCCCTCCCCCCACCCTGTGAAATCTGTCTGGACGGTAAACACACAGCGCCCTCCAGCCCATCGCATGTCCCAGGGCTCCGGGCGAAGGGAAGCACGCAGGGCGGGCCAGAGTCCCACCAGGAGGGACCCCCAAGCCGCGGTGATGAGAGCCCTTTCTCGGCGTGGCCTCTGCGGGTCATGAAGAGCTCCCGCTCCGGGGTCGCTGGTGATGCGCTGGGACTCCGAGGTCCATTCACTCTCGAATCCGCAACCACTTGGACTAGCCCGGCCCGCAAGGTGGGGTCCCTTCCGCGTTCGAGGAGACGCTGTGCCCGTGGGTAAGCAAGGGTGTGATTAGCGTTTGATCAGGACGTTCTAACTTGCAGGAGAAAACCCCGACTTTGTTCAGGTTTCTCTTGGGTTTTCAGAGCCTGTTCTCAGACAGCCCGCCGGACAGACTAGACAGAAACCTCTCGTGTGTGATGCTCCGGTTTGCACATGCCTCATAGCCATTAAAGAGAACTCTCCTACGTGACGTGTGTGGCTGGTTCTTGGTCCTTCTCCTTCGGCTCAGGGTATATGTGAGCATTAGTCTTGGGACTCCTCAGTGGCTGTTGGTTAAGCATCTGATTCTTGATTTTGGCTCAGGTCATGATCTCACGATTCCGGAGTTTGAGCTGGAGCCTGCTTGGGATCCTATATCCTGCTCTCTCTGTCCCTCCTTCCTCCCTCTCAAAAATAAATAGTAAAAAACAAAAAGCTCAGGTGGGGAAAGGGGTGCGGCCTGAACACACACAGGTGGGGATTTATTAGCACTGATGCACTTAAAGGTCACACGTCTAAACGCATCGCGTGTCTAACGAGCACGTTCGGTGTCCACCCCAAGGGGAATGTCAGCGCTGGGACGAGGGGGAGAGGTCCGCGGGAGGTCAGCGCTGGGTCCCTCCCGTAGACTGGTTTGGAGAGGTCCTCGCAGTCGGCACCCTCCCTCTGGCTTCCTGCAAGATGTGCTACGGGCGGAGAGTCTGCTCCTTCCTCATGGAGGCAGCGGGGACCCGAGTCCAGGCCTGCCCTGTCTCAGCACCTTACGTGCGCCATGTGCCCTGTGAAGTAGGAACACGGGAAGCTGTGGCTTTGGAACCGACCTACCAGGAGTGGCTCGTCGGCAATTACAGGTGGAGACCATCCACCAGGGCCGGGTGTCACACACAGGAGACTACCTGCGGCCAACGGAGATGGAGAGGAAGCACTTCCAAAGCCGAGACGCCGCGCGCAGACATGAGCGCGTTCTTTTCCTTTGGGTTTCAGGGTGGAGGTTCAGCAAGGCGAGCCTTGTCCTTGCAGGTAGAGGCATGAGGTTGTGCGGGTATGAGGTTGGTGGACCGCCTGAACTCCTCCCAGGTAGGACGCTTTACCATTATAACAAAGCAGAGGACCCTTGTCCCACAGGGGACAGGGGAAGGGGCAGGGGCGATGGGCACACCCTGGGTGCCAGGGGCTTGGACTCTTCTCCAGCGGGGAGTGCGGGGGAGCCTTGCTTACTTTGGAACCAGCAGTGGGGTTTACGGCACTTACCATCTCTGACAAGTTAGGCCACACACTTGTTAGTTTCTGCCTTCTCTTTACTATCTTGAAATCCTTTTCTACTGGAGGTTTGCATTTCTTTTCGATTCTGACGCCACCCAGGAAGTTCTGCTGAAGGGGCTTGGGCAAGTAGGTCGCAAATCACTAAGCGCGCTGGTGGCATGAAGTGACCACTCTGGGCTTGAGAGCTCTCTTTTTCTGAGCCCCCCATTCCCACTCCCAGCTTCCAGGCTCCAAAACAGTTCTGAGCACATCGGAACTAGGTGCGCGCCCAGGGTAGGGTGCTTGCCTGAGGTGCATGCGGAAGAACGAGATGCACATGCCAGGGGAGGGGGGAAACACACCGAGGGGGTGGTGCACGCCGCGGAAGGGGGGAGCACCCGGATGCACTCGGAGGAGGGAGGTGCACCATGGGGGAGAGGGCTGCACCAGGGGAAGTGCATGCCGGGGAAGGGGGGTGCCCGAGGGGTGCTGTAAGCTGGGGAGGGGGTGCAGGCTGTGGAGGCGGGGAGGTGTCGCAGGAATTCAGAGGGCCGCTTGGAGCTGAGCCGCGCTGGGCTGAGCGTGACCTGCCGGCGCGGCGGCAGGGCCTGCGGGAAGATCAGGTCCGGCGGCCGCCCTGACCTCGGAGCCCTGGCGGCTGGGTGTCGGGCGCACGGAGCAGGAGACCCAGAACTGCGGCCCAGCGGGTCAGAGCGCGCGCGGCTCGGGGACCCAAGGCCCGCGGGCCGAACCCGAGGTCCCCAGCAGGGGGCGCCGCGCAGCCCGGCGCCTCGGGCCCACACTGCGCCGGCGCGGAAGCGCTCCCGGCGGAGGCGGAACTTCCGGCGGCGCGCAGGCGGGGATCCCGGCCCGGGTCGTCCTTCGCAGCCGCACGTGTCCGCTGCC
>NC_043716.1:1095041-1161975 GCF_006229205.1 Suricata suricatta
GCCGGCCTCCTGCTCCCCCGCGGGCCCTGCGGCTGCGGCTGCGGCGCGCTGCACACCCAGGGTGAGGCTCGGGGTCGGGACTCGGGTCGGGGGTCAGGGGTGGGAGGATCAGGGGGCGAGAGGCCGGGCGTCAGGGCTGGAGGGGTCAGGGGGAGAGGGGCCGGGGTCGGGAGTCAGGGCTGAGGGTTTAGGGGGTCGGGGGTCAGGAGTGGGAGGGTCAGGGGCGAGGGGCCGGGGGCTCGAGGCAGGGGCTAGTGGCAAGGGGGTGGGGTGGGGGTCGGGGGTCCATGGGCGGCGCTAAGGGGTCAAGGGTCGAGGACTGGGGGGGTCGGGGATCCCAGGGCCGTGGCGGGCAGGGGTCAAGGGTCGAATACCGAGGGGTGGGGCTGCACGGTCAGAGCTGAGGGTCAGGACCGGGGTGGGGTGGCTGGAGGGGTGGCTGCGCAGGTGTCCGTCGGCTGGGGGTCCAGGGCACCCTTTCCGACGCATCCTCTGCTGGTGGACGACCAGCGGGTTGAACCCGTGTTCCTCTTCCCACAGGTGTTTGGCTTTGGGGGAAGATGAGACTAAACTCTGGGAGCAGCTTTGTTTGAGTCTCAGAGACGGACCCTTGGGGAGCTCGGGGTGGGGGTTCTAGGGGTGGGCAAGCGTGGGTATGAGGTCATTGTTGGTAATTTATTTTCCAGAGGCGGGCTCGGCTTCCTGGTTTAGTGTTTCCAGCATTTTTTCTTAAAGTTTTTAAAATGTTTTGTTTATTTTTGAGAGACAAAGAGAGACAGCATGAGCAGGGGAGGGTCAGAGAGAGAGAGAGGGAGACAGAATCTGAAGCAGGCTCCAGGCTCTGAGCTGTCAGCACAGAGCCTGACAAGGGGCTTGAACCCATGAACCGTGAGATCATGACCTGAGCCAAAGTCAGCTGCTTAACCAACTGAGCCATCCAGGCGCCCCTTTCCAGCATTTTTACAGCTGGGGAAACTGAGGTGTTGTGGGTGGGAATTGGACCCTGCTCGCAGAGCCTGGTGGACAGCACACGTGTCAGAAACGTCCCAGGTCCCGGTTTTGGGCTGCAGTAATCCTGGGTCGCAGTTAGGTTTTGGACAGACTGCTTCTTATTCTGTGTCTTACGGATTTTTATTGTAGGAGACAAAGCTTTCGTCGAGTTTCTGAATGATGAGATTAAGGAAGAAAAGAAGATCCAGAAGCATGGGTCCCTCCCCAAGATGTCTGGGGGCTGGGAGCTCGAAGTGAATGGGACAGAAGCCAAATTAGTGCGGAAAGTGGCTGGAGAGAAGTAAGTGCGGGCGGCCTGCGGGGCCCGGGCCACACGCGTGCCCTCCTGGCATCGCGGTCCCTGCACGCAGACCTGCTGTGTTCCCGAGACAGGAAGGGAGCCGCAGGAGGCCGGCTGTGCTTCCGCCTGAGGCCGGGCGCGCAGACCCCCAGCTGCAGAGGGTGCTGACTGGCTCCACGCAGGACTCTAGCTGTGAAACGAGGGTCCCGCTCCCTAAATGCGAATTTGGTGGCCCACATGTAGGACGGGATACTGCGTAGCCAGTGTGGCCACCAGGGAGGTGTGGGGCTCTCCACCTTTTTCCGCTGTAATGACCCCCCGTTCGGAGTCTGCTCTCATACATGCTGTAAAGAGGAGTTCTGATTCTTGGGGTTTTGCCTAGACTGTGTCCTGTCCCCGCGCTCAGGTCCGCTGTGTGCTCTGAGACTTCACTGAGGAAACTGATTTTCTGGGGTGAAAAGTAGCCAGTTGTGGGTCATTCTACATCACGTTCTCGTGAATAAAGACATTTCTGTGCCCAGGAGCCCGGCTCAGTCAGCGCTGTTGTGCGTTAGGCAGGTCCTGTGGCTGACGGTCCACCTGGCCAGGATGCAGGGGAAGGGGCTCCCTGGCGTGGTGGGTCCGTGTGCCCGGCCGTGCGGCTCCCGCTGTCCCCTCCTGTGGTTTCCACTCAGGCCTCGGCGTGATCTGGCAGGCGAGGATTCTTGCACCTTAAAGTTGTCGTGAACTGGGTGTTTCTGACTTGCTTTCTGATAGTGAACTTTCACTACTCTTTTCTTTTTTTAAGTTTATTTATCTTGAGAGAGAGAGAACTGAGCACCTAGGCAGGGGAGAGGCAGAGAGAGAGGAAGACACAGAATCTGAAGCAAGTTCCAGGCTGCGAGCTGTCAGCACAACCCAATGGGGGCCGGGGGTGGGGGGTCTCAACTCAGGGACAGTGAGATCATGACCTGAGCAGAAATTGAGTCAGACGCTTAACCCACAGAGCCCCACAGGTGCCCCCACAGCTCTTTTGAAGAGTGGATTTTTGTTCTTGTTCGTTGTGAGGCTTTCCCTTCCTGAGGCCGCTCTGGCCAACCCCCCCAGCCCCCCGTGGGGGCGCTTTCACCGGAGGCTTCTCTGCCATCCCGGCTCTTTCTCAGTCACGGCCACGGGAGGGTGCCCAGGGCAAGACCAGGGTGGGCTAGGCCGTGATAACCAGTGGGCACGGTCGGCAGGGAGCTCTGGGGTGCCGGCCTGGCCCGGGTGCCCACACAGGACCGTATCTGGTAGAGATAAAGTGGAACCACTCGGGGCCCAGTAGTTGACTTCCAGCAGCTGCGCGTGGTGGGCATAGTCACCTGCTGAGTCCGTCTTCGGCCACAGCTGCTGTTTCAAACTCCACAGGTAATTCCGTCAAGTCGGTGGCATTAGGATATTGTTTCAGGTGGCATCTTTAACTGTAGCCCAGCTCAGACCCTCGGACCTGTTTACTGGGTTTAATACTAAGTGAAAACCACAGCCCTTCAGGTTTTCTCTCGCTCCTGTAGGATCACGGTGACGTTCAACATCAACAACAGCATCCCGCCCACGTTTGATGGTGAGGAGGAGCCCCCCCAGCAGGGGCAGAAGGTGGAGGAGCAGGAGGTGAGCAGGGTGCACGGTCACAGCTGTGGTCTGAGTGCTGACGGCCATTCCAGGGCCTCGGAGAAGGAACCCCTGCTCTTCCCATCGCTCTGCTGCGGGAAGGGAGCTGGGGGGACGCAGGGGCCCCATCCTTGGAGCTCTGCTCCCGGAGTGGCGGTCTCTGGCCAGCTGGAGCGGCACTGCGAGGCCCATTCCGCCCCCAGGACCGAGGAGGCTGCCCCCCTGCATTACTCCCCACTTCCCCCAAGCTTACAGTTTAGCCCGTATCCTTCTAACGGGAGGGAAACGAACCTGTCTTAAGCCTTCTTCCCACGATTGGGAGATGTTTGGAGTGTTTCCGAGCGAGGAATGTTCCAGCGTGTCCCAGGCTGGCAGTAAACAGCAGCCATTGAACCAGGGTAGCAGAGTTGGGGCATGAGGGATTTGGACACTGACACCTTGGCATGCTGGCCCCGCCTAGCCGGGCCCGGGTGTGCCCAGTCCTCTGGCCTCTCGGGAGGCAGTGCGAGGGTCACAGGGTCCCCGGACTTCCCAGCCAGCAGGTATTGGACCCTTCTCGGGCCGAGCACAGATTGCAGCCCTCCCGTGTGCTTCTGTCTCAGCCACCCCAGCTGCGGTCCCCCCGATCCTGGAGGGCTCCCCATCCAGGCTGATTCTTCAGCCTTCGGGATGACCAGTTAGCCGGATGCACAGCCTCGGTCCTGGGCCATAATAAAGGAAGATCCCGAAATGGTCAGCGGGAGAGACAGAGATGGGGGGTCAGGGCAGCTTTGCAGCCTGTGGATGGAAAACCAGGGAGACAAGGTGAATTAACGTAGCAGAGACCCTAATTCAGATTAATTATAAGCCTGGTAAGTTCTGCGAACAGCGGGAAGCTCCGTTAGCTGTGTGATCCTCTACCCTGGAAGACCTTGTGTGTGACTCTAGAAAGATCCACCCAGGAACTAGTTAGCCCAGGCGTCCGAATGAGCTGGCGCAGAGACTCTGTGCTACGGAAGATTCCAGGCTCTTCTGCACGAGCACGGGTGTGTAGTGTTTAGAAGCGGCCGATGGCCGTCAGGCCCTGCGCTGAGCTCTGGGGTCCAGGCACCCACTCCCCTGCGGGCAGGGCGCGCCCTGACTTGTTCTCGCTCCCCCAGCCTGAACTGACGTCCACTCCCAATTTCGTGGTGGAAGTTATAAAGAACGGCGGCAAGAAGGCCCTGGTCCTGGACTGTCACTACCCGGAAGATGAGGTGGGTACGGTGCGGTCCCTGCCCCCCTGGGGACAAGGAGGGCCTCCAGGGACCTTCCTGGGCCCATTCGGAGGCCAGCAGAATAGGGGAAGAGGTGGGGGGTGAGGGCAGGTAAAACCCGGGGACTTCCAAGCTGCTAATAGTCTGGTTTGTCCCGGAAACCCCTTCACTCTCCCCAAACCCCATCTCCTCTCAGGTGGGACAGGAAGAGGAGGAGAGTGACATTTTCGCCATCAGAGAAGTGAGCTTTCAGTCGGTTGGCGAGGCTGAGTGGAAGGACACGAATTACACGCTCAACACGGACTCCCTGGACTGGGTGAGTGTGCGGGGAGGTGGGCGTGCAGGGGCCACAGTGGGAGCTGGTGAGTGTGCGGGGAGGTGGGCGTGCAGGGGCCACAGTGGGAGCTGGTGAGTGTGCGGGGAGGTGGGCGTGCAGGGGCCACAGTGGGAGCTGGTGAGTGTGCGGGGACGTGGGCGAGGGGCCCGGGCCGCAGCGAGAGCTGGTCCTCCCTCCAGGCGCTGTACGACCACCTGATGGACTTCCTGGCCGACCGGGGTGTGGACAACACCTTCGCCGACGAGCTGGTGGAGCTCAGCACGGCCCTGGAGCACCAGGAGTACATCACGTTTCTCGAGGACCTGAAGGGCTTTGTCAAGAGCCAGTAGACCAGAGAGACCAGAGGAGACGCGGGCTCCGGCCAGGGACAGGCCCGCTCTGGAGCCGGGCACGCGTGCGCGCAGACGATTTTCGTTGTAAGATCATGGAAGATAATTCCGATTTAAATTATTTCTGTTGCCCTCTCCTTTACTATTCATTTATTTCGTCGCTAGACTGTCCCTCCCAGAATTTTGTATAACGTAATAATGGACAATAAAATCATGTAACTTCTCCCAGGTGCTCCGTCTTTTCTGTTCCTCGCCTGCAGCTCGCATTACAGAACACCCGAGAACAGACACTTTCGAAAAATTTTAATACAAAATAAGTTATAAATTAAAGGTCTGTATTTACAAGTCCTTTTGTCCCACGGAGCGAGCGGGCTCCACCCCAGCACGGGGAGCCCAGGCTGCTTCTAGAGGATCGCCGTCCAAGTGTCACAAGCCTGCAATTTCAACAGAAAGGCAGAGTCACGAACATCTTCTCAGGGTGTGGTTCAGGTCTAACGGGTAGTGACATCGTGCTGCATGGGGCCAGGGGCCATCACGGAGCAGCTGGGGCGGTGTGGGCCAGCACGGAGACCCCCCCCTCCCACGGCCCCGGCAGCAGCGTGGACGCCTCCAGCTCAGACCAGACCCTGGACACGTCCTCACCCTCGCTCCGGACATGGGTCACCAGCCTCCGTGAGGGAAGGCTCCTTCCTCCGACCCCAGGCCTGAGACAGGCATGTGCCACAGGCAGGTGCAGCCCCCGCGAGCCCCCGACAGGCAGAACTCCAGCTTGAGACCCAGTAAGCAGTGGAGTGAAGACAGGCCTCACACTCCCTGACTGCTCGTCCGGCCACCACGCAAGAGTCCCCGACGGCTTCTGCAGGGGATTGGCCTGGCTTTCTGGGGCCTGGCACCCTCCAGCCCGGACCCCTAACACATCTCAAGCTTCCCGTGTCCTTGTGGCCACACATTACCTTCCATAACCCACACCTGCGGCCGCACCTCACCCCGCCCCACATGCAGGCTGAACCCCTGTGTCCTGGGCCCCACAGTCCTGGAATCCCTCTTATGTGAAGCCAGAGGCCGGATGACCCAAGCTCCATGGCTCCAGGGACATGAACTTGACTGTGCTTCTGTCACACACCCCCTTCTCCGGGCCCGCAGTGGTCTCTGCCCACAGGGTGCCCGCACTGCCAAGCTCTCCGTGCCCCTGGGAGGGCTGACCTTGTCCCCACCTAGCTTTGCTCTGCCTGGAGCTTCGGGGCCCCATCGGTCAGGGGAGTGGACCCCACAGACTGGGGCCTGCAACGGCCATGTGCTGTGGTGCCGCTGGGCGCTCAGCACCCAGGTGAACTATGGCCTGCTACTCCCTCTGCCTAGCCCGGGGCTCAGGCTCAGGCTCCCCCCCCCCACATGCCTCAGGCGGCCTTTCAGCCCTCTCTGTGAGGAGGCAGGAGCCGAAGCCGGAGCTGCGCGCCTTCAACTCCCCCAAGCAACCTCTACCCATTTCTACAGACGCATCGGGCCCTGCCTGTGTGCGGGGGCAGGGAGGCTGTGGTGTCCTCGAAGGGACACCGCATCAGGTGCAGCGGGAGCCCAAGGACAGCAGGACTCAGCCGCAGTGGTGTGGGGACACACACCCCAGCGGCACAGGCACTCAGTAACTGCTGGCAAACCTGCATAGTGAGTGGGCGGGGCCAAGGGCACTTGGGACACTGAGCGGCAGTGGCAGGAGCCCCGGAGGTACCTGGCCTGTGCCTGCTTCTTAAACCTCACCTGGGGTCCCCCCCCCGACATCCCCCCCGACACCCCCCCCCCACTGAGGCCAGAGCTGTGAGCCGGAGACAGTGGACGCTGGAGCCACGGACACCTGGACCCCCGCGCTGGCTCCGGGTCCCTGGCGGAGCAGCTGGCCAGACCCCTGCACTGACGGGAGTCTGCATCCCAGCCCCAGCAGTGGGGACGCGCCCACCTCGTCACCGGCAGAGCCCACCGGCGGAGCCCACGGCACTGCCGCCTCCCTCCCCACCACGCAGCCCCTCACAGGGGCGCCTGTCTCCTCGGTGACCCGCTGTCCTGCTCCCTCCCGCACAGCGGACACGGCTGGCCTAGCTGAGTCTCCTGAGTGCGACGTGATCCGCTGACAGCCAGGCTCCCCGCTCCCACGGCCTCCGTCCCCTCCCTCCTGGCAGTTTCAGCGGCTCCACCTTCCTGGGCAAGTACGTTCCTCAGAGAACACACTGCGCTTTTAAACACCTGCCCAGCTCAAAAGAACACAATTTAAAAGGAGAAAAGACCTGAACATCTACCTGTCTCTGAGCTGTGCTGTCTACACCGAGGGAAGACACCCACAACGGGCCCCGCCTGCACCGCGGGGCCCGGCAGGCTTACCCGGCAGCTCATGAGAAGAGCGGGCTCTGCTCCCGTCCCCCCTGTGACGGAAAACGCAGGCGTGTGGGGACAGTGCGCGCTGTGCTCGTTCACGCTGTCCTCTATGCAGGCACGAAGCTTTTGCTCTGTCAGCTCCGGAGACTAGGAGATAAAAAGCTTAAACTACAACCGGGTCCCGGCTACGCCGGAGTCAACAGCTTGGAAATGGGTCCCCACTTGTCAGGTAAGAGGGCTCCTCCTGTATTTTAAGGTCACGGAAGCTGAAATTCTGAATACAGTTGTCTCCCTAGAGTTCAAGAAAGCAGGCCCACGTGGCAAGAGGACACATGTCATCTGCCTGTGCAACTTACCTGAGAGGAGAGGTACAGGCCACACGGACAGGTGACCACGCCACTCGATACCCTCAGGTTGCACCTGGAAGCAGAGCTGGGGTCACAGAGGACCGTGGCCAGCAGGCCTGGGTCCCCAGACCTCTCCAGACAAGCAGCGTCTGGCTGGAAGCGCCACTCATCTCCGAGCACGGGGTGGGGACCGATAGCGCTGGGAAAGTTCTGCAGACTCGTACTTTGTGCACACAGGACAGATGACGGGGTTGGCTTCCCATTCGGCCAGGATGACGCTGAGACACCGCTCATCGAAGTGCAAGCTCTTCTCATACTCGCTGATGATGCTCCGTTCTGCAAGGCAAGGGGCGCCTGCGATGCCCGGCCCCGCCCCCTCCCCGCAGGCCCCGCCCCCTCCCCCCACCTCTTCCCCGCCGGCTCCACCTCCACGCTTTTGCCATCTCTCAAGGCTTCATCCCAGGACGGAGTAGTTCAGGCCAAATCAGGCTACCAATCACAAGACATTTACTGCTGGGCCAGCCTCCATCCTGTTGTCCCGCCCCTCCTGTCTCTCTCCTCCCACCAACGGGGAAGGGGTGAGGACAAGGGACAAGGACACAACACCTCTCTGGAGGCTAGGGGAGCATCGTGTAAGGGGTCAGGGCCCGGGGGACAGCTGGAGAGAGTGGACACTTACACGGCACTTACTGCTGTCGCCCAGCCCACCTGCTGAGTGTGACGTGCCCTGTCCTCCAATGTCCAAACACTCAGTGTGTGCTGTGCGCAGTCTGTGTTCCTTTGTGCGCGGCAGGAGGAGGGACACCTCGCCCGCTAGCCACCGGGAGAGAGCAGCGCCACGGAACGACTGGTCTGAGCACAAGGCCCAGCGCACAGGAGAGTCTCCTGGGGTAGATAGCCAGCCGAGACTTGAGAGTAAAAACAGGGCCTTCTGACACTTCTGACACTCCTAAAGCGGAGCAGGGCGGGTAAGAACCAGTAAAACTCTCTGAAAAGTGGTCAGCTGGGCGCCTGGGCGGCTCAGTCAGCCAAGCATCGGACTTTGGCTCAGGTCACGACCTTGCAGTTTGTGATTTCAAGCCCGGCTGTCAGCATGGAGCCCACTTCAGCTCCTCTGTCTCCCTCTCGCTGCCCCTTCTCTTTCTCAAAAACAAATGTCTCCCTTCCAAGTACTAACCAGGCCCAACCCTGCTTAGCTTCCGAGATCAGACGAGATCGGGCATGCTCAGGGTGGTGTGGCCGTACAAAAATAAATGTTAATACCAAAGGAAGAGTGGTCACCATTAGAGTAGCGACGTGGAGGCGGGAGGGCCGCCCCAGAGCGCACCTTGCTCGGCCAGCTCCCGCTGGATTTCCTCGAGCACAGCCAGGTCCATGGGCTCCTCCAGCTGCAAGACAAAGTGGGCTCAGGTGAGGCTTCAGGTCCCAGAAGGACTCCTATGGAGGCTGGCCTGAAGCCACATGTAACTGAGGACACCGGTCCAGTCCTCCTGCAGGATATAGTGATGACGCGGGAATGTGGTCACGCCGAGAAGCCGTCAATGACTGACCCACCAGTAACCAAGGAATGGCCCCAAATGTGGGGGGAGAGTCTAGGGCAGCAACTACGTGTTTGTTCTGCCAAAACCATGTAAGTGCTGGAAAGTTCCTGACCTCTGTAAACCTCACCTCGGGCCTAGTTGAGAGAGCTCCCTGCGCCCCAGCAGGAACTCAGACACGGGGTGAAGCTAGCCCGGGCGGAATCACCCAATAACGCATCATCACTGCAGACAGCCCAGATGGTCCCCGGGCGGTTTACCAACATTTTCTGGTCCGCACAGCGCTACCTTCTTCACCACACGAAGGCAAAGCCAGGCTCGGAGGTGCAGGAGGGGGAAGAGTCCAGAGCAAAACCAGGGCCGGAATTCCACAACTAGGGACTTGCAAGCCAGTGATCTTCTGGCACACGGTAACCAGTTTCCTATCCGCACCCAGGCCCCCACTCTCGCTGAGGCTAGACTCAGAAAGCTCTGGGACCTTCTTCAGGAGATAAATTTCCAGAGGAGGGGAGCCGAGGAGGGAAATTTGTTTAGTTTCCTAAGACGCAGTGGCACGGCACACTGACAGTCTGGGATTCATGAAGCAGGAATCAAGAAGAGTGTAAGGTTAAAGGCGGAAGAGCTTGGGTTCAGGATAGATGGAATCCTGAGTGGGGGCTGGAGGTTGGAGGGGTTAGAGGACTTGGGGAAACAGGGAGAGAGTGCTGTTATGTAGCCCCCCTCCCCCAAAATATCCCCCCAGCCTGACCTGAGCCAAGCCCTCTGGACAGCCCTCCACCGACTGCAACGCACTCCACTCCTCTTCCATCACTTCTTGCACTAGGAGGCTGCTCTGAACGCTCCCTGGCTCATTGCCTCCCACCTGGCGGTATCTGCTCAGAAGCCTGTCCCGGCTCTTTCTCATTCTCTCCAGGCATCCCTTGGAAGGAAAAAGATGGGGAGCAGTCCATTAAAATTTGGGGGGCGCTTGGGTGGCTCAGTTGGTTAAGCATCCTACTTCAGCTCAGGTCATGATCTCTCAGTTTGTGGGTTCAAGACCCGCACGGGGCTCTGTGTTGACAGCGAAGAGCCTGGAGCCTGCTTCGGATCCTGTGTCTCCTCCTCTCTCTGTCCCTCCCCCATTCACACTCTGTCTCTCTCTCTCAAAAATAAACAAACATTAAGAAAAATTAAAAAGACTAGGTGTTAAGGCATTAACGGGAATTTACAGACAGGAACTTTCAGCTGTAACCTTAATCATTGTTATTTCTGCGTATTCCTCTCCAGTCCTTATCCACGCGTAGACAGGAGAAATCACAATGTTTTGTTTACGTATCCCAGATCGGCATATTTCACAGCATGTCTTCGATGCCGGCGTCCTTAATGGTTGGATCATAGCAACTCAGCACCCACTGCGCTGCCACAGGACACTCAGGGTTACTTCCACATTCCTGCCGCGACCATGATGGACGCCTTTCTGGACAAGGTGTCTCAGCCCGGGACGGTTTTTATCCCCCGTGGCACATGTGGCAATGCCTGGAGACAGTTTTTGTTGTCACTTGAATTGTGGAGCTACCCGCATCTAGTAGGTGGAGGCCAGGGACTTTGGGAAACATCCTCCCGCGCGAAGAATAGCGCCCCCGGCAACACAGACCGGTGTTCCTCAAAATGTCAACAGCCCAGCTTGGCAAGCCCCTGCCGTCAGCCTTATTTCTAGCATCGTGTATTTTCCTGCAATACAGGATCTCTGCCCCTTTCTGGAAAGTTGGGCCACATTATAGGAGCCATACTGATGTAAGAATAGGTCACAAGTGAGCCAAGGGCACGTCCCTGTTGGGACTCAGTTACGGAGGCGTCGATGAAAGAGCAGAATCGGGCATCTTTTCCAATTACTCGACTCCTCTGTGGACTGTAACGGAGGAAGCCGAGCGCCTCCCTGACGCCTACCCACCACCCCCAGCAGGTGGTGCCGGCTCGCCAACACCCCGCACGCAGGGTCCAGAAACCCCGGGAACGGCGGGCCCAGGGGCCCCGCCACTGCCCTGCGCTCGGGCACCTGCCTAGCCCGGCACGCGGGAGGGCGGCTTCCCGAACGGGCTAGGGGTAACGGCAGCGCGGCCAAGGCTTCCCAAGCCCTACGCCCACCTGCCGGAAAGCCTCTTTCCAGGACGGCGAACCCCCCGCCTTGTAAAGCGAGCGGCGCCCGGAGCCGGGGGCCTCGGCCATCTCCTCTCCGCGCGCGTCGCCGCCTGGAAGTCCCGCCCCCTGGGGGCGCGCCGAACCCTGGGAATTGTAGTTTCCGGGCGCTCGCTGCGCGCGCTCGGAGGAGTTCCGTAAAGGGCCGACTCCTCGGCCGGCCTCTCCCGGAGACACAGTAATGCGACCCCGAGTCGTGTGTTTGTGAGGCAGCCCAACCTGGGCTGAGGGATATATATCCTGAAGGATGGCTAGACTTAGCCAGGCGGAGGTGTCCAGCCAGCAATCAGAGACACAGTCTCCGGCTGTGCCCCGGGGGCCGGCCTTCCCTCAGCTGCAGTCCAGTCGAAGCCCTCTCGGCGGCCCCGCGATGCGCCCGCCGGCCCCGCCGCCCTCCCTTTCGCCCCTCCCCCGCGGGGGGTGCGTTTTTCCGGACTGCCCGCTCGGTGACTGGCCGAAGCGCGACCGGCCGCCCGCGGATTGGCTGCGCTCAGCGGCGCGCTGCGCGACTGGGGCGAGGAGCGTACTTGGGCCAAGATGGCGTCGGCCGAGGGTGTTGCGGGTGGCGGGGAGCCGTGGCAGACCTGGCTGCCCAACCACGCCGTGTTCTTACGGCTCCGCGAAGGGCTGAAGAGCCAGAGCCCAGCCGAAGCGGAGAAGCCGGCGTGTTCACCGTCGCCCTCGTCGCCGCCTCTCACGAGGAACCTGGTGTTGGGCCTGGGCGGAGAGCTCTTCCTGTGGGACGGGGACGACAGCTCCTTCCTGGTGGTGCGGCTGCGGGGCGTCGGCGGCGCGGGCGAGGAGCCCGGCCTCTCCCAGTACCAGGTGTGGCCCTCAGCGGGGCTGCCCCGGGCTCGTGGCCCCGCGCGCGCCGGCAGGGTCGGCAGGTGCTGAGCCTCCGTCTCAGTTGAGCGCGGGAGGCGCCTCTCCTCGTTTTGGCCCCTGGCGGCCTCCCTTTCCGGATTTGCTTCCTCGGCAGAGGCTTGCCGACTCCGACCCCGTTAGGGCCACTCATGCTGTCGGGGCGCCGCGGGGTCTAGGGGCCCGGGCGGAGGGGAGCGGCCGTGCAGCCTCCAGGGGAGCACCGCGCGCGGGTGAGCGGAGGGGGCGCGGGGCGGCGGGGCGCTTCTCCGGAGGCTGGTTCTGAGAAGCCGGGTCCGCGACGGGGCGCCCAGCAGGTAATGGGGTGAATCCGACTCTGGCTCGGGCTTGCACCGAGGCAGCCCAGACTTGAAAGCACCAGGGCTTCGGAGGTTTTGCCCGACATGCAGGAGCTATCCCCCGGTAATTCCTTCGTTTCGCTTCTAGAAGATGAGCTCATTCCCCAAGTTGGAAGGGAGGGCGGTTTTACTCGTTTCTGATTATAATTTTTTAAATGTCTTTTAATTTTGAGAGAGAGAGACCGTGCGAGCAGGGGAGGGGCAGAGAGAGGGACACACAGAATCCGAAGCAGGCTCCAGGCTCTGAGCTCGCTGTCAGCACAGAGCCCGATGCGAGGCTTGAACCCACGAAACGTGAGATCATGACCTGAGCCCAAGCCGGCGCTTAACCGACTGAGCCCCCCAGGCGCCCCTGGTTTCTGATTATAGCGACCACGTGGGACAGTGGGGCTGGACGGAGAGCGGTCCAGACGGACTGTGGTCGGTCGTTGCTTGTGAGGCAGTGTTTACTGGTAATCACCGGATTCCCTTCGTTTAAGGACTACAAAACAGGGGTGCCTGGGTGGCTCCGGTTAAACGTCCGATGGCGTCCCCCGTCGGACTTCTGCTCAGCTCATGATTTCACAGAGTTCGAGCCCCCTTCCGGCTCTGTGCCTACGGCCCCCAGCCTGGAGCCTGCTTCGGATTCTGTGTGTCCCTCTGGCTCTGCCCCCTCTCTCTCTCACCCTCTGTCGCTCTCAAAAATAAACAGACATTAAAACTAAATTAAAGAAAAGGGAAATTATGCAGAGTATTTATTTTGCAAGGTAGGGAAATCTGGAGCATTTTACGTAACATTCTGGTCTCAGCGGTTGATAATTTTCCATCAGTTAACGGCCCAAGTGCTAGCCCTTTTCCCAGCTCGTTGTCCTACAGCACGTCCTGTGTGCGTTGTGGCCAGCGATAGCGGGCGCTTCGCGCTGCCCAGCACCTGCTGCGTATGTTTACATGGACATGAGCTACTCTGACCAGCTGGCTTCTAATTTCCAGAGGTTGCTTTGCATAAATCCGCCCCTGTTTGAAATCTATCAAGTTCTGTTAAGTCCAACGCAGCAGCACGTGGCGCTCATCGGAATGAAAGGACTCACGGTGTTGGAGCTGCCCAAACGATGGGGGAAGAATTCTGAATTCGAAGGTGGAAAATTAACAGTAAATTGTAGGTAAGTCGTATGTCCACGGAACGTGTCTCTGTGTGGTCTTTTGTACCCACAGGCAGTAGTTCAAGACCCGTGCTTCTTACGGGGCATTTTCTGTGCCACGAATCTAACCTCACGGCGTTTCAGCTGGTCTGCGTGCTGGCTGCTTCCTGTCATGTTTGTACTCTGTGTGAGTCCACGTTTCTTCTGGCTGAATTGTCGAGTTGCTGTCTTATCGGAGTCCCGTTTTCAAGTAGGTAGAAACGGGGTGACCTGTGGAAAACGGTATCTGTGAGTCAGACCGTTTGCTCGTAGTTCACTTGAGTTTAGTTTCTGTGTCTTCTTTTTCAACACACCCAGAAAAGTGAGAGTCAGACTCAGATTTGTTGAAAAGAACACAAGCTAGAAACCCACCTTTAGCTCCACAATGTAGAGACCGGGTCCCCTTAACACGTTCCCTTTCTAAGTCCGTTTCCTCATTTCCACAACAGGAGTGATAGTATTTCCCCAGTAGTTTTCTTGCGGGCCTACTGACGGGCTGGAGCAAGCAGGGTAAGGTCACATACAAAGTACCGTAGAAAATACTCCGTAGTTGAGAAAGTCGTTTTACTTTGGTTCTTACTGGTATTGACTGAATAGAGGCTTTGCTCCTCCAGCAAGATGTGAGAGAAGGAGATCTGTTGGGTGTTAAGTCAGCGCGCAGCAGGACCCCCGTAGGCTGCCACTCGCGGCTCAGGGAACGTGGTCCTCGTTTCAGCACCACGCCCGTGGCTGAGCGCTTCTTCACCAGCTCCGCCTCCCTGACTCTGAAGCACGCCGCCTGGTACCCGAGCGAGCTGCTGGACCCCCACGTGGTGCTGCTGACCTCAGACAACGTCATCAGGTACTCCGGTTCTCTCGGAGCTTTGCGAGGGGAGGTTCTGTTTCTGCTCGGCCGCCGACAGCTCGGCCCTTGGGAGCTGTCTGTGGGCAGGTTGTCTGACCGCCACTGCCGGCCCCTCCCAGCCCGTCCGGTCTCGTGTCCTGGTCTGCTGGTGTGTCCCCTCCCTTCTGTCGCTCTTGGAGGCCGTGTTCCATCAGGAAAAGAATACACGTGGGAGTCGAGAGATTTGAATTCTTGTCCCGACACTGCCTCTGTCTTGGAGGTCCCAGACTTGGTTTTAGGGGAGTCTCAGTTTCCGGTTTTGTAAGATGGGCAGGTTCAATCTGACAGTTTCTAAATGCCCTTCCTGGTGTTGAGCTCTAGGAGCACACACCCTAATCCTCCAGAGATTTCTGTAATGTTACCAGTTAACCTTCTGGATCTGCCTCATGTGAAACATTGACTGGGGAGACCCAGCTCAGGCACAGATGCCTCTGGTCTTGTTTTTCCTGATCACCGGTTATAGTGAGGCCTTACCAGCCCCTCCTTCCCTGCTGAGTGGTTGCTCTCTTACTGGTCTCTTAGATCTCAGAGTTTTCCGGCTGCTTTTAGTTATTAAAGCTTGGTCTCTCAGCTGAGAACTTTGATGTCCAGTCCACATCTCACAGGCCCACATGGGGCATCTGGAACGAGTGGGGAGGGCCTGGTCTGCTCTGGTCTTGTCCCTGTCCCCACACCGTGGGGTGGGGGTGACGTGTAAGGAGAGGCTCCTTCCTCTGGGTGCCGCTCCTTGGGAGCGGGGTAGGGAGAGCCCGGCAGCTGGCGGAGACGGCTGTCTGTGAGGGGGTGGGTGTGACCCTGGTCCCCGTTGAGTCCCGTCCACTGCTAGGTAGCCTCCCATTGACGCCGTAGGCTCTGCACACACACGTGTGTTTCTCCAGGGCCGGCACTTTGCCTCCAGCTGCTCGTAACGGAGGGGCTCAGTCTCCTGTTGTTCTGTCAGCGATTGTGCCCTGGGCCCTTTCTCAAGGTGGGGTGTCTGCACACTTGCTGTCTTTTGCACCCGCACCGTGACCATTGTGGTCTTTCCTGTGGAGTCATGGGACCTGCCAGCGTCCTTTCCTCTGCCCTCCAAGGGCCACAGGGAACTGGGCATCTGCACCACAGTCCTGTTGCAGTGCAGCTCTAGAAACTTCCATATAGGAAGTAGAGTGTGACCGAGGCCTTCCTCGTGTGATGCCCAGGAGGTATCTGGCCCCACCTAGAGAAGGATCTTTTTTATTTTTTTTTAATTTATTTATTTTTGAGACAGAGCATGAGCGGGGGAGGGTCAGAGAGAGAGGGAGACCCATAATCCGAAGCAGGACCCCAGCTATGAGCTGTCAGCACAGAGCCCGATCCAGGGCTTAAACCCACAGACTGTGAGATCATGACCTGAGCCGAAGTTGCAAGCTTAACCGACTGAGCCACCCAAATGCCCCATGAAGGTTCTTTTTTAAATATGGGGTATTTGGGGCACCTGGGCGGCTTAGTAGGTCAAGTGTCTGATTCTTGATTTCGGCTCAGGTGATGATCTCACAGTTTGTGAATTTGAGCCCTGTGTCGTGCTCTGGGCTGACTGTGGAGCCTCCTTGAGTCTGTCAGTCTGTCTCCCTCCCTTTCCCTCCCTCCTTCTCTCTGCCCCTCTCTCCCCCTCCCCTGCTAATGTACAAATGCACTCTTCCTCATAAACAAACTTGTGAAAAATAAATAAATATGGGGTACCGATCACATCCCTTCCCCAAAGCTCCAGAGCTTGTGGACGGTTTTGGGGCTGCCGGGCACCCCTCGATGCTGTCTTGCACTTGCTCTCCCTTTCGCTGCCTCCCCTTCTTGTGTGTTCCGTCTCGTATTAGCGTGTGTTTTGAGGTCAGTGGTGTGTGCAGGCAGCCAGGAAGACCATGGTGCATGTGTTGCCAGTTCCATCAGATTTTTGTTAAAACCGTCTATTAAATGGTATTTCGCTGGTAATGGAGCAAACTGGGTTTACAACTTCTTCAGGTGGTCAGATGAAGTAAGTGATTAACTCAATGTGGGTTTAACGAGGGTGTGGGACTTCCGATAATGATGTTATTGGCTTCTGAAAATTCTACTTTTAACTATAGCCACATGTGTTGTTGACTTTGTCATTTTAAATTAAAATGATTTTGGCAAAAATTTTTAAAACGCACTTCCAGTTTGGTATTTTCTCTTGAGAAAGCGGGGGTGACGTGACTGTGTCCTGTGTAACAACAGCACGCATACGCTGGGGGCCGGACGGCCCTCACTCAGCGTCCGGTGGGCGTACAGGGGAGAGAGATGTGGCTGCTGTCCGGCCAGGAGTGGCGTGTGGTGGGCAGACTCCGGTGGTGTGCATGCAGGGGTGCTGGTGCACTTGGGGCGGTCAGTGGGGTTGGGCGGGGCACCGGCTCGAGGTGAGTGTACCTGAGGACACCAGGGAAGTTGCAGACCCACAACAGTGTGTGGCAGGCTCGTAAGGGTCCGGGGCGCGACAGGGCGTTTCTGTAGGGCCCACGGCCTCGGGTGTTACGGGCGACTTTGTCAGAGTGAGCAAGCCCTTTGTCAGGGAAATGGGGTACAGGCTAGTAGGAAAGTTCTCCAGCAGCAAGTGGAGGGGAGGGCAGTTTTGAGATAAAAGAGTGTCGGGGCACCTTAGGGGGCTTAGTCGATTGAGCATGTGACTCTTGGTCTTGGCTCAGGTCAGGATCTCACAGTTCATGGGCCTGAGCCCCGCATTGGGTTCTGCGATGAGTGTGGAGCCTGCTTGGGATTCTCTTTCTCTCGAAAATTTAAACACTCTAAAAAAAGAAAGAATTTTAAGTGCAGTCTCTGTGCTCTCTGTTCACCAGGATTTACTCTCTGCGTGAGCCTCAGACACCGGCCAAGGTCATTGTGCTTTCAGAAGCAGAAGAAGAGAGTCTGATACTCAATAAAGGGTAAGTTATTTGTGCCATGAGGTAGTTCTTTAGTTCATTTATTCTTTAGTTCATTTAGTGCATTTATAAATGCAGTTCTAACGGAGATTGCAAGGTTTTCCAGCGATGACCACACTCTGGGCACCTGAGGAGTGAGCACAGGTGGGCAATGGGATGAGGGAGCAAGGGTTCCCGAAGCTGAACGTCACTGCAGCTGCCAACTGCTCTCTCTCGAGAACGTTCTAAAATGACAGTGCCTGGAGGGAGTTCCCTCCTGATCCTGAAGGAGGTGGTAAGTTCTGCCATGATCCAGGCTCTCCGACCGTTAACAGTCATCCTTTGGACTCACAAACCCCATTCCTCTGGCCTCGTGACCAGTCTTTCTGGTGAGGACTGCATAGGACCACCCACGGCGTGTGCACGTAGCGCGAGGCTTTAGTAGTTGTATTTTTAGACGTTCCATTTGGTTCTTTTCCTGTTTCCATGGTGGTAACATCTAATAGTCGTGTTTCTTCCTGTTTTTTGAGCCCTTAGTCCTCCGACTACTTTATATGTAGCTGTTCGGTATGTGAGCAGCACAGGGGGGCTGGGGCGGAGGTCTGCGTCTGGATTGGCCTTGCCGCTGCCCCACCGTCTCAGCCTCCCCCTGTGGTCGCTGATCTCGGCCTGGGAGCCCGCGTGTGTTTGGTCTTCAGGTTTGGGAAGGGCCTGAGTTGGTGCGCTCGTCCTGAGAGGGCTCTCCTCCGTGTCCGCTGGCAGTCCCGGGCTGCCGCTGACCTGCAGCCAGTTTAAGTCCTGGGGACAGTTTCAGAATGAGCGTTTCTTTCTTTCTTACTTTTTTTAATTTATTTTTTTAAGGTTTTATTTACTTTTGAGATAGAGAGAGACAGACCATGAGCGGGGAGGGCCAGAGAACCAGAAGGAGACACAGAATCGGAAGCAGGCTCCAGGCTCTGAGCTGTCAGCACAGCTGTGGGCTCGACCCCACAAACGTGAGATCATGACCTGAGCCCAAGTTGGAGGCTCAATCACCCAGGTGCCCCTCAGAATGAGTGTTTCAGCTCAGCACCTGCATCTGTCCCCAGAGGGCAAGCACCGGCCTCCGGGAGTGGACGCCACCTCCCCACCCGGCCCGCAGTGTCGGGGCACCCTCCCCAGCTCCCCAGTGTCCATTCCCAGGCCCGGTGCAGAGGTGGTGCGTGGGCAGGAGGCAGTGCAGCCTGCGTGCGCAGGTCGTGACCTCAGCCCTGCTGCATGGCTTCTGTGGCGTACCGGTCACATCTCCGTGACCGTGTCCCGTGACCATCAGTAGAATCCTGGTGCTTTTCTGTTGGGATCACTGTACAGGATGGACGAGGTGACATAAAAATGTGTATCCGTAGGTCCTGGCCCAGAGTCAGTACTTGCTGATTGATACCTCCTGTCATCATGGGAAACAGGCCTGCATTCACTAAGCTCTGGGGTCACCTAAGTCTCTCTTACTTCCGTGTCTTTTGTCCCTTCATTGTCTGGATCATCTAGGTGAACACAGGCTGTTCTTTTATTCTGATTCTGGGCTTCCTCGGTTTTTTCCTGCCTCCTGACACCGTATACCTTTCCATGTGATAAACCCACACGTGATGTCGGCAGCATGATGGAGTGGTGTCGCTCCTCGAACTGTGTGAGCGTGTCCCCCCACACGCACTGGTGCCGTCCTGTTCTCCCCGGGCGTGTTAACCCCGTGTCCACCCAGAGTCACGCCAGATAACCCGTTACGCTGAACTTTACAGAGACGCACACTTCACCACTTGTTTTTCCTGATTACAGAGGTGATACTTATTGTAGAGAATCGGGAAAAGCTACAGGAAAATATTAAGAAAACAAAATCTGTGATTTCCTATAGTTTCTCCTTAACGTGGAGCCAGAGCAACACTTTGGGTATAAAGCAGATCATTCTGCTCTATTCTTTTTATTTTTTAATTAAACAAAAAATTTTTTAATGTTTAATTAGTTTTAAGAGAGAGAGACACAACATGAGCAGGGGAGGGGCAGAGAGAGAGAGAGAAGGAGACAGAATCCGAAGAGGCTCCAGGCTCCCAGCTGTCAGCACAGAGCCCGAAGCTGGGCTCAAATCCATGCACTATGAGATCATGACTGAGCCGAAGTTGGACACTCACCCAGCGGAGCCCCCCAGGCGCCCCTCGTTCTGCTGTATTCTTGACCGTGGCCCACAGGCTGCCCCTCCGGCTTCTTCCCACCTCTGCGCCCTGGCTCCGAGCTTGGCCTCCTCTCCATTCCTCAGACAACATCCACCCTCTTCCCACGTGGCTGCCCACTGGCTCCCCTCCTTCCTTCGAATCCATGCTCTGACGTCAGCGCGTCCGGGTCCAGCCCGGGCAGCACCTGCAGCAGCCCCTCCCCAACTTCATTTTCCTGATGATGTCATTTTCTGATTTGGCGCCTCGTGTTCCTTTCTGTGTGCGGCCTGCGTGTTTCACTGGAGGGCGGGGCCTCAGTTGAAGTCACGGGTGCGTCCCTAGCATGTTTGACAGTGGGGGGCACGGGGCTGGTGCGGAGGAAATCCTTGCGGGGCGAACATGTGCCTCTGCTCAGCATTTGCTTCCGGTCTCTCTTTGCGTTCAGGCGTCTGTGTGCGTATCTGTCCCATCGCGTGTGTGTGCGTTTAAGCTGTCGAGCGTGAGGTAGCGCAGTACAGCTTCCTGTTTCTGTCATTCAGTTGTGCTCTGGTGTGCCTTCCTCATCAAATACAAACCGAATCCCCGCCTCCTGTCATCGGACATCGTTTTCATTCTTGCTTTCAACATGTTGATTTTTAAATATCTTTGCAGAAGGGCGTACACCGCATCTCTGGGCGAGACAGCAGTGGCATTTGACTTCGGGCCATTGTCAGCGGTCCCCAAGACCATGTTTGGACAGAAAGGCAAAGGTGACATAGTGGGGTACCCGCTGTACATCTTGTACGAGAACGGGGAGACCTTCCTCACCTACGTCAGTCTGGTGCACAGGTGAGTGGAGGCGGGTGAGCCCAGTGCGTGAAGAGCCTGTCCCAGCTGGACCGCGGTCCGTGGGTCTCCGTGTGGCTATGAGGAAGCACCTTGACGCCTGGTTTGCATGTTTTGGGGAAAGATAGGCACAGACTGTCTGACCTTTGATTTCCTCGTGTTGTTTGAGTCAGTTCTTTAGCATTCATGGAGATTCACTGAAGACGGTTTGTTTTCACGAAGTGTAAACCACAAAAGTGTCGTGCATCTCTTGTGGGCCGGGCACTAGGAGGGTGGCTAGTGGCAGGGACCTGGCGTCTGAATCCCGGCTTCGAGTGCCTGAACTGCTCCCGGCTCGCAGCGGGTGAGGAAGTCGGGAGACTTCTGTGGACAGGGACTGACGTCTAGTGAGGATTAATGGAGTTGGGGAAGGACGCGACCACTTAGTCCCGAGGGCATGTGTCTCTCCGGCTCGGGCTCAGTGGTCAGGCACTCGTGGCTGGAGCAGTGGTTTCCAGAAAGCTGGAGGCATCTGCCCGGGGGAAACGGGGGCGGGGGGTGGGGTGGGTAGTCCAACACCACGTCGAGGAACATGGGGTCTTTTCTATAGGAATAGTGGGGCGGGAAGCCAGTGATCCTAAACCGAAGGATGAAGCCGTTGGTTAGGGACGGCCTGGGGCAGAGTGAGTCAGCTGAGTGTCTATGGAGACTGGACCGGCCGTTCTGAGCCAGGAGAAGCGGGCACACCTACCTCGGAGGCTGAGCCGGTCCGACTCCCTTCCTGGTCGGGGGAGGGGCTGAGCCGTGAAGACAGCCAGGGTCCGGAGGGCAGCTGAGGGGGGTTTGCTATTACAGACGGTCAGTGTGACACAGTATTGGGCTTATAAAGAGGAAACGGTTCGTGGACAGTTGGAAATACGGGACCGGACGGAGGAGGATCGCCTGTCCTGGACAGTCACAGGCAGGAGAGGGGGTCCGGACCATGTTTGTAACCAGAAAGGCGTCCGGCCGGAGGCTAATGTACTTGATTCACACGTGAGGTCAGGGCCCTGTGAGCGGCACATGTGAGTCTGGGGCCTCACGTGCCGTGGGAGGGGGGGCCCCCTGGCCCCCGAGCTGGGGCTGAGGGACCCACCGGGTCCCCGCGGGAGCAGGGGCGTGGGGGGCACAGAACGAGGAAGGGGAGCTGGAGGCTGCCGTGGGCGGGGGGCTCCCTCTCAGCTGCATCGCCTCCACCCGAACGTCCCCTGCTCCAGGCGACTGTCGTGGTAAGACCTTGCCCCCCTGCGCCCGCACCTCCCCAGTCTGTCCCCACCTCATCCGCGGTCGCCTTCCGCAGCCTCTCCGGCCGGTCCCACGCTCACTAGGAAAGCCCCCCAAGCGTAGACCCCTTCTCTCCGTCCCCTCGTCCTTGTTGTGGACCCTCGGCTCCTGCCCGATCCGTGTCCACCTCGGTCCCCTCCGTGTCAGGCCCTTGCTGCTGTCAGATTGATCTCAGGAGGGTGAGCCTCTGGTGACACGGTCGCCCCGCAGGGAGACTCTGCGCCCTGAGCCTGTGGCGAGGGCCCGGCCCGCCAGCTACTCTTCTGTTGCCCTTTTTTTTTTTTTTTTTTTTTTTAACGTGTTGTTTATTTTTGAGACAGAGACAGCATGAGTGAGGGAGGGCAGAGAGAGAGGGAGACACAGGATCTGAAGACAGGCTCACGAACCGGGAGATCACGACCTGAGCCGAAGTCAGCCCCTTAACTTACTGAGCCACCCACGCGCCCCAGCTCTTTTGTTGTCTTAGCAAGCTAAAGTCTCCTTCCTACTGGTATTTGTCTTTCATGCTTCCAGAACGTTCCAGAGCTGCTCCTTAGCTTGGAAAGTTCACTTCTTCCCAGAATATATTTTCACATTAATCTTATTTTTTAACATTTATTTATTTTGGGCACAAGCGGAGGAGGGGTGGAGAGGGAGGGAAGGAGAGACAGACAGACAGACACAATCCCAAGCAGGGTCCACGCTGTCAGCACAGAGCCTGACAAACCTGAGATTGTGACCTGAGCCAAAATCAAGAGTCACATGTTCAACTTTCTAAGCCAACCGGGGGCCCCTGATTTTTCTTACTTTTTGTACCTTTCTTACGTCCAAGTTCTTTGTACCTGGTAAATCCTTGCACTGTCACCCTCGGCACGTGGTCTGGCAACTCTGGGTGCCGTGTGCTTGCCGGCCACGCCGGTTCTTGGGGGTGTCGCCCGGCACTCAGTCGTTGTTGCTCTAATCCGGCTACAGACCGGCTCCGCTGCGTGCTTAGTAGTCAGAACCAGGGGTGGCTCGCCGTGCCCTCGTGCGAGTGCGTGCTTTGAAGCGAAGAGGGCTTGTGACAAAATGTTGGGGGGCGCCGTATTTACGAGACAGAAATGAGGGCTGTTCAGAGGCCGAAGAAAACCAGAAGGGAGAACTGTACGTGTTAGGGGTGTCGGTGGCAGCCGCGAGCCCGCGGTCACGTTCGTGGCCTTAGTCCAGGAGCAGCTTCACTGGAGGAGGGAGGCGCGAGCCAGAGCGGGGGAGGGGCAGCTCCTCAGCCCCACACAGGTGGTGGTGACGTTCTGCTGGGAGTAACCCCTGCCCGGCTGCCCTGGGCAGAGTTGTGGAGCCGCATTTCCGCTCTAGACGCCAGTAGGTGCCCTCCCTCCCCCATCCCCCTGGTGGTGACAACCAGAAATGTCTTCAGACCTTGTCAGTGTCCCCTAGCGCACAAAGTTCTCTCTAGGTGAGAGGCCGCGGAGAGGCGACAGTCCAGGGAAGCGGGCACGTGGAGGGTCAGGAGCACACGGTGCCATGGGGCTTTTTGTTTCTGTTTTTTGTTAAAGGTTTTGGTTTCTTTTTTTTTTTTAATGCTTATTTTTGAGAAAGTAGAGGAGGGGGAGGGAGAGAATCCCAAGCAGGCTTTGCACAATCAGCACAGAGCCTGACGTGGGGCTCGATCCTACAAACCTCGAGATCATGACCTGAGCCGAAATCAAGAGTTGGACGCTCAACCGACTGAGCCCCCCAGGCCCCCCCGTGGGGCTGTGCTGTTGGTTGGGGTCCCGCAGCTGCAGAGGAGGTCACGGCAGGGGCCTGGCTGCCTTCTCAGCGTGTCCACGTGTATGTTCCCTCCTCCCTTAGCCCCGGCACCGTCGGGAAGCTGCTGGGCCCGTTGCCCATGCACCCCGCGGCGGAGGACAACTATGGCTATGACGCCTGTGCCGTGCTCTGCTTGCCCTGCGTCCCCAATGTCCTGGTGATCGCCACGGAGGCGGGCACGCTGTACCACTGCGTCGTGCTGGAAGGGGAGGAGGAGGAGGAGCAGGCGGTGAGTCCGGCCCCGCGTGTGGTCCCCGGGCCGGTGAGAACGCTCGGGACGTCAGGGGTCGTGTCCGTCTAGCACTCTGTGTACTTGGGGACTCAAACACTTAGCGTTACGTGAAGCCCACTTGGAAGTCCATGTGACGTTGGACTCTGTCCACGCTCGGAGTGGCGACCTTCAGGGTCTTGAGTGACAGGTACAGAGAACCTGTGAATCGCTAAAATGACTCCTAAACTCAATTCACAACTTCTAAAAGGAGGGAGTCTTTTTTCTCTCTTTTAAGAATATTAAGGTCCTGGTAAAGTGGGGCTGGAATTAAGGAGAATTTCTTGTGTTTTGAGTTGTGTGCGTTTTCAAATGAGCACGAAGATGGAAACTGCCGGTTCTCTTACAGTCGGAGACGTCCTGGGACTCCAGGGCCGACCTCGTGCCCTCCCTGTACGTGTTCGAGTGCGTGGAGCTGGAGCTCGCCCTGAAACTGGCGTCCGGAGAGGAGGACCCCTTCGATTCTGACTTTTCTTGTCCCATCAAACTTCACAGAGGTAACGTATTGGTCCCATCCTGTTTACACGGAGCCGGTTACAGGCCATCCCCGGGCACCTGGGTGTGCGGACCAGCTGTGGGAACCCAGCTTCGTCACCGCGCTGTGCTTCAGGTCCAGGAAAGGCTGGGCGCGTTTCCCACGATTTCAGATCGTGGTCTGCAGTCTGGATCCCTCCGGAGTCAGAATAGGGAATTCTTCCTGGTCCACGCAGAGGGTGACTTCATGATTCAGCTACTTACGCGTGCGCTCTCGTAACACACTGGTGCTAGCGTGTCTCTGCGAGGCCTCTGTCTTCATTGTAGAGCACACTTGTCAGGCCCAGACCCAGTTTGAACGTTGTCCTTTTTACCTTTCCTTTTGCCTTAACTTATCTCGGTTGGTCAGTTCCAGATCTTTTCCAGCAGCTTATCTCTGTTTGGGGGTTCTGAGTAGATGCTGAGTCAGTCGGAGCGTGTGTTGAGATGCTGCGGGGCTGAGCTGAAGGAGCCTGGTGTGTGCCGGGCTTCGGTTATAGTTCCCACATTAGCAGGCATTCGGTCAGCCCCTCTGCCGTCCGTTTCCTCCTCTGAAAGCAGTAGGGGTGACATCACATGACCTCTGGGGTCCCTCTGACACAAGACTCTGTGACCCTGCTGCTGTTTCACTGCGTCTTGAAGCCTCCTTAGGTTTCTTGGGCTCAGTGCAGGGAGAGGGGCTCTGTCTACAGCGGCCTGACATCTCCGCTCCGCCCAGCACAGCGTTGGTTCAGGGGTAGTGGTTCTACGCAGGGGGCCAGTGCAGGGGCTCCCCGAGCGTGTCTGATGAAGCCATGTTCAGAGGCGTGTGGTCCAGGTGGCTGCAGACCTTTGCTTTAGAGATGAGACTGAGCCCCAGTGACATAAGTGACTTACTGGTTTCCTCGTAAAGGCACATCTTCGGGGAATCTTTATTTTTATTGTGAGCGAGAGAGCATGCATACATGAGCGCAGGTTGGGGAGGGGCAGAGAGAGAATCCCAGACCGGCTCCGCGCCGTCAGCCTAGAGCCTGACGTGGGGCTCCGGCTCACGAACGGGATCCTGACCTGAGCCCAAGTGGCCACTTACCTGACTGACCCACCCAGGCGCCCCTCTTTGGGAAATCTTAAACGTAGGCGTTTTAATCTCCTAGTGAGTTAATATTCTCACAAATGTGCAACTAATTCACTGAACTGTTCAGATTTGTACTTAGGGTCCATCCCGACCACTGAAACATACCCAGATTTTTTCGACACAAGTGAATGACTACATGATGCGGGTGCTTGGCAGATTCTTACTTCGTTTGCTGATGTTGCCTCTTTTTATAACAGATTTCTCTTGCCTTCCCATATGGAGATTTTTCTATTAACGTCAGCACCTCAGGCACATTTTAAGTCCTTTGAAACAATAGTAGACCTAATGAGAGGATCTGAATCTGAAAGTCTCAAGTGTGGGCAGATGAAAAGAAAGTTTTTGACATTTTATTGTTCAGAGTGAGGGTTGGCATAGACCAGGAGTTTTAAAACTTTATATGGCAAATGCTGCTTTCAGAGGCTACTTACTCAGAACCCCAACATATAAAATAGAAAAATATTAATATTTGTTTATGACACTTACAAACTATGAAGTCAACGGTAAGAAAGTAGTGAGGCACTTAGATGGAAGTTTTCACTTAGGGTTTATGGATGACAGTTGCATCTTAAATTAGCATTCGTGTGTAAATTATTTCTGTATCTTGTTTCTAGGTGTGTCATCTTGTAAAAGGATGGAGTCACAGGGATAAACAGTCCTAAGTAAAGTGTCCAGAACCCGTCTTTCAGTCTCATGTAGTCTCGCTGGTACTAGGGCTCTAAAAGAAGATAGAAATTTTCATTAAAACTCCGGAGTGGTTCCTCATATCTCTTAATATAAATGTAAAGGATTGTCGGGGCGCCTGAGTGGCTCAGTTAAGCATCTGACTCTTGATTTTGGCTCAGGTAGTGATCCCAGGGTTGTGGGATCGAGCCCTGTGTCGGGCTCTGTACTGAGTATGGAGCCTGCTTGGGACCCCACCTTTCCCTCTTCCCACACCGCCCCCCTCACTGGTGCGTGCGCGCATTCTCTCTCTCTCTCTGATGAATGAATGAAATGAGTGAATAAATGAATGTCAAATAAGAATCCTATCAAAGAAAAACATCTACTGGGGATCGGCTGGCTCTGCCAGAAGAGCACGTGACTGTTGGTTCGGGGTTGTGAATTCGAGCCCCACATAGGGAGGAAAGCTTGTTTAAGAAAAAAAAGGGAATTGTATCCAAACTTAAATGTGAAGACTGGAAGTCCATGTTACCAGGACAAGTAAGGCTTGGTGTCTGCCGGCTGCCTGGGCGCACGGCCACGGACGGCTCCCCCGGCAGCTGCGGCTGGTCCTTGACCTGCTCACGCAGGCTGGGGACGCCGGCGCAGGCGCTGTCTGGACACGTGTGCAGAGGGGATGGGCAGGCCGCAGCGTTCGTGTTTCGCTGAATTCTTCTGTGAAGGTTTAGAAATAACGTTTGGGTTGTAGTCATTACTTTGAAAAATACTTGAGATATATTTGAAAGTTGAATTTGAGTTTTAAAATTCAAATCCCCGAGGTAGTCCCATAGGTGTGAAGGGCCGTCGCCCGTCCCCTCCGTGGGCGGTGCGCTCATGGGCTGCCGGGTGGACGCCAGTTTTCGAACGATGACCTGTGTGCCGTTGACGTTTCCATCTGCAGATCCCAAGTGTCCCTCAAGATACCACTGCACTCACGAGGCCGGCGTGCACAGCGTCGGGCTAACTTGGATTCATAAACTTCACAAATTTCTTGGGTCAGGTGAGTTCGCTGGGCTTTTTGGTGTGATTCACAGATTCTGTCAAAAAGTAGTTAGTTTAGAACTGAAAAATAATAGAGAAAGTCAATGAAACCAAAGGACTGTCCTCGGAAAAAAACAACATGGGCCTGTTCGGTGAGACCAGCCCTGAGCGAAGACTCAGTCCTGTCGGGAACGAGAGAGGAGACCGTGGCACCGGCCTCACAGAAGTGGTTCAAGGTCACGACAGAACCGTGCACAGCTGCACGCCACGCAGGTCCCCACGACGAGGCGGATACAGACTACCAGTACCGACTAACTAGACCGTTAGTATAGACCTGAAACTAGCAGAGAGGCTGAAATAGCAATCAGCAACCCGAAAAGAAAAGCTCAGAGCCAGAAACTCAGAGTTTCACACTTAAAGAAACTAGTTCTTCACAAGCTCTTCCAACAACAGAAGGAAGCAGCAGCACCCCCCAGCCCACTCTTTGAGGTCACTGCCCCCCTGACACGGACACGAGACAGATGTGCAAGGACAGGAAACCACAGACACACACCTGTCACGAGCACAGATGCAAAAAATCCTCAACAGAATACTCGCAAACTGAACCCAGTATCGTACAAAAAGGAAGGCAGCCCAGGCCCAAGTGGGATTTCTCCTAGGAACACGAGGCTGGGTTAGCGCCCCGAAACCCGCCGATGTAGACGCCGCACTGGTGAAGGACAGACCGCCTCGTCGTGTCCGCAGACAGAAAAGGGGTCTGAGGAATGCAGACTTTCCTGTTCAAGGCGCTCAGCAAACAAGGACTGAAAAGTTCGCAGACTGCTCGGGGGCATCTAGGAAGAGCCACCGCGAGCACCATGTTTATGGGGAAGGGCCCAGGTGTTTTCTGTGGCTGTCTTTTGCTGCTGTAATAAATCACAAACTTAGTGGGTCACAACAGCAAAGATCGATTACCTTAGAGCTCTCCGGGTTAGAAGTCCTGGGATGACCTCCCTTTCTGGAGACGCTAGGTGACAATCATCCTGGCCTCCCCGGCCTCCCCTCGCTCAGAGTCTCCGTCCTCTGGCTCCAGAGTCAGCAGTGGTGAGAGTTGAGTCCTCCTCTCCTTTTCTGCTTCCTTCTTTCCCTTTTAATGAAACTTGTCATAGCTTCGGGCCCATCCAGAACAATCCACCTCCCTCTACCTCCGAGACCAGTGACCGGCTCCCGTTCCATCTGCAGCCTCTTCCTCCGCCTGCAGCCCGACGACTCACAGGTTCTGGGGTTTGGATACAGACCCCGTTGGGGAGATTGCTGTTCTGCCTAGTCTGCACCTGCACCCCATGGCCTCCAAAGATTTCCATCTGACCCGCGTCCCAAACCTACGTTAGAGCAGCGCAGGCGGCACAGTCTCCTCTAAAGCTCACGAGCCCCACCTGAATGTCCCACATCGTCCAGCTCGGCTGCGTAAACACTCTGAGTAGATCATGTCCTGCGAGGAATGCCTCTCCACGGGCCTTGAAACTAGAAAACAAGCTCTCCGTTCCCAGACCGCAGTGGTGGGACAGGCGTGCATATAGTTTCCACCCATTCCAGGTCAGAAAGGGAGAAAACGGAAGGGAAACCACAACCACGCGTCCTAAATTCTGGTAGGTTTCGAGGCCTGGGGGTGCTCCCTGGGCTTGCAGAGCTGCCCTGAGCAATCCTTCCTCTTTTCCAGAAAGTTAGCACTGACCTGTAGCTGAGTGGTTTATTACCCAGTTTTCTGCCTGCGGAACTGGGGGCGGAACAGCCTTTCCTCCGCATCCCGTGACCCTTTCAGTGCACGGCAGCAGTATTTCCGTGGCTACAGATTCTCAAGAACTTTCTGGTCTCCTGTGTGTATGGGAAGAAGTTGGTTCACCCATAGGCCTTTCCTGGGGATCCCGTCTCTATTTTGAGTTCTGCTCACGTGGCCACAGGATTGAGAACACACTCCTGATTCCTTCAGGGAGCCCTTGCGTGACTGGACCTTCTGATCTTTGATCCTGCTGACCTGTCAGCACACCAGTGGCTTTTTCCTCTAAAGCGTGATTTCCTAACGGCGAATCTCTTAATTTTAGCCTCTTTTGCCATTCAGATAGGTTGAGAATTTCCTAAATCATCAGATCTTTGTGGTTTTTGTAAAAACCCGGTTATGTTTTCTCTTACATCTTCCTGTAATTAGCACAAAGAGACCAGCCAGGGCTTTGCTTGGAAAATCTCAGCTGCAGGTCCAGCTGAGCTGTTTACACAGCTGCTTTGCTTACGTTCCCCTGAAGATCTGCGGCCAGAGGATGGCCCTCCCGCCGCTTGTGTCCAACATCGGAGTGGAGGCGCCAGGTGAGGGAAGTAGCCGAGAAAGTGAACTGAAAGGCATCAGGATTAGAAAGGAAGAACGGAAACTCCTCTTCTCTGAAAACGTGATCTTTCACATAGTAAATCATAGGACACCTGTTAGAAAGTACTTATACTAATAAATGGTTGCAGAGAGGTTGCCAAACCCAGGAGCAATCTGCAAGTATCAGTTCTGTGTCTGCACTAACAGTGCCCAATCCAAAAGGAAATTAAGGAAATAATCCCATATGTGGTGACCTCAAAACACACAAAATACTTAACTTTGACAAAAGTGTAAAACATACACTTTTAAAACTGCAAAATGTTACTGAAAGAAATAAGAGGCCTAAATAAATAAAAAATCCCATGTTCATGGATCAGAAAACATAATGCTGTGAAAGGGCGATCCCCCCGCCCCAGTCAATGTGAAGACCCAGTAGCCTCCTCGTCAGGATGCCAGCTGGCTTTGCACAGATTGACAGGCTGATCCTAAAATTCACTTGGAATTCTATAGGCCTGGAACAGCCAGAACAGTCTTGATAGACAAGAACAAAGTTGGGACTTCCATGCTTCCAAGCTGCTTACAGAAGGCTGGGGATCCACGCGGGTGCCGGGACAGGTCAGCAGGGAGGGAGAGTCTTTTTAAGAAGCGGTGCTCGGACCAGGGCACGTGTACATGCACAGGAATGAACTTGGACCCCTCGCTCACACCATAACACAAAAATGACTCAAAATGGATCAGAGACCTAAAAAGAAGACCTAAACCTGCAGAACTCTGAGAAGAAAGCATGATTACAGAAGTACAGAGAGAGGCCGGGGGGCAGGAGGGAGTATCTGCAAATCCTGTCTGGTAATGCACTTGGTCTAGAATACAAAAGAACTCTTAGAACTTGGTAATAAGACAAAGAGCGCAATTTGAAAACCGGACAAAGGATCTGAGTAGATCTGCCTCCTGTGACGGGGTACAGATTGTTAAGCCCGTGAAAACGTGTTCGCTGTCTCTGGTCATGAAATGAGATCACACAAAAACCACTCACACCCATTAAAATGGCTAAAGAAAAAATGACAGTAACTAGGGTTGTGAGTGCAGCGTTTATGGAAATGTGAGATGGTGCAGCCCTTTGGGAAGCAGTCTGGTGGTCCCTCAGACGGTCAGCCTGCGGCTGCAGCCTGACCTCTGCCCAGCGCACACCCACAGGAAGTGGCCACGCGTGTCCTCACAGACACTCGGTAGACACGTGTCCACACCAGCGCTACTCCTAAGGGCCAGATGGCTAAGTGCCCATTACCCTGTGAGGACACAGCGATCTATCCGTCTGATGGCATATTGTGCAACACAGATGAGCCCACAGATGCAGCGTGGACGCAGCCAGGCCCAAACAAGGACACCGGTGACAGGGGCAGGGTGGGTGGGCCCGCAGAGCCGGAAAGCGGACTGGCGGGGGCTGCCGTGACCGGGCCTGCGGCAGAGCCGAGGGCTTCCTCTGGGCAGCGGGACGGTCTGGGTCCTGGTGAGGGCCGCACAGCTCTCCCGGTACACTGAAGACCCGGGGATCGCGCCGTCTAAACGGCGGGTGTGCGTATTGGGAACGACATTTCAGACAGCTGTGGTACAACTCCCGGGTGTGGGTGAGGAAGCGGGACGGGTGTGTCCCCCTCGGGGCCCAGGTCCCCCTGCCACCGCGGGAAGGAGGGGTCTGCGGCAGGAAGGCGGAGTGCCCTGGGCACGGCGGTCCGGGTCGTGCCTTGGCTGCATTGCCCTTGCAGACCTGTGACCGCGCGCGCGCCAGTCACTTGTGTGTGCGCCTTTGCAGATGAAGAGGACAAGGACAGCCTGCAGGAGCTCGCTGCGGAACAGAAGTGCTTCGTGGAGCACATCCTGTGTACGAAGCCGCTGCCCTGCAGGTGAGGACCTGCCCCTTTCACCCGCCTGGGTCACGCCTCTGCCCGGAGGGTGCTCCCCACTCGCCACCCCAGCTTACTGCCGTGACCCTGACCTTATGTCCCGCAGCGCATATTGAGGTCACGGTCTGTCTAGAAAACGTGAGGCCGGTCGGGGCAGAGCCGAGGTCTGCGTGCATCGCTGTGCGCTGTGGCCTCGTGTCTAGAATACTGTTTCTACCGGCTGAAGGCCAGCAAACACTCAGTGAGCAGGGGAGGGACAATCTAGAGTGACGGCCATGTGCCTACATGGGACAGTTGCATCTGTGTGGTACCTTTGGACAACTGGGCCATGGGAGCAAGGGTGGACCTGGGAAGACGTGGGTGGGGGCACGTGGAGGGGTCTGTTCCTGGAGGGTGTCCACGCAGCCGGGCCGGGGGAGGGCGCAGGGGGAGGAGAGCAGGGATGAAGGGCTGCAGCGGCCAGACGACTGGGGCTGACCCGGGAGGAGGGCGTTGGAGACCCCAATGGCAGCACACAGGCTCTCAGGGTCCCGCGGCAAGGGCCCTTCCAGGGACGGGAGGGCGGCACCGGTTTGGACGGTGAACGGGTGAAGTGGATGACAGAACCCCGTCCTTGTGCGTTCCTCAAACGGGTAAAACTAACCGCCGCTTCAGAGTGAGGCCGAAGATGGGCGGGGATGGCTGTTGCTGCGGTGCGGGGAGGGGACTGGGAGCCAGGAGGCCACACGGGCCATCGTCCCTGCAGCAGCCCGGCTTGAAGTCACAGGAGCCGTGTGTGCTCCTGCCTGTGCGGATCTCATGCCGGAAACACTGTTAACTCCAGACCCCTCTCCGTCTCCCCTCCCCAGAAAGGTGAAGGGGTGCTATGCAGACACTGCTGCCTGGGGCAGGGGAGCGGGGAGGCCTATGGGGCGCTGGCCAGGAGGCCGTCCCCGCCAGTCCCAGGACTGCCCTCCACGAGGCGGGGACGGGGATGGGGACACTAGGTGAAGCGCTGGACCCGTTGCAGGGCCGCGGCTCTGTGCAGGTCGCCCGCTCCGGGGTGGGTGCTGGGGGAAGTCGGCTGGGCCTGGGCAGCGGGCAGGGGGCGGCCTGTCGACTGGGGAGGGCTGCCGGGGCTCGGCGAGCAGGTGGCCTCTGGGCCCGAACCCGGCTTCCGGGTCCGCACGTCCTCGTACGCCAGCCGGAGCTGTGTCGTTCCAGGCAGCCAGCCCCGATCCGAGGGTTCTGGATCGTCCCGGACATCCTGGGGCCCACGATGATCTGCATCACCAGCGGCTATGAATGCCTCGTCCGGCCTTTGTTGTGAGTCTGACCTCGTGCCCACGCGGCTCTTGCGCTCTGCAGGCGAGGGGAGGAGGGGAGGTTTCTGTTGTCGCTGCCACGTCTAGAAGGACTCGTTTCAGGCACGAGAGTTGGGAGCTTTAGTTCCAAGTGTGGAAAAGAGTACCGAGCTCCTCTGTTCACATGACTTCGTGGAAATGACGTCCACGCCGGCCTTGCGCCAGGCTCTGGGGACATCCGAGGCCCCTCGAGGGCGGAACTGTCCTCCGTCCGGTGGAAGGGGAAGCTGGCCTGGGAGGCGTGCTCAGGTGGCCAGAATACATCCGCGGGGGCCACAGACCTGCGGCCTTCTGGCCCCACAGCCACACCCTAGGTGCCCGTCCCTGCGGGCCTCAGAGCAACAGCAGGGAACACGTGAAGTCGGGAGGGTTGGAAAGCGGGTTCCTAATCCTTCCCCTTGAGGAGCTCCTGTGAAGCCACAGGCGCCGCCTCCTGCTGGGTGGCCCTGAAGGTCAGCCAGGGCTCACGAGTGCGGGAGTGGGAGTCCCGAGGAGCCGCCCAAAGATCAGGTGCTCGGCTCCCCTGGTCCCCAGGTGTCCGTGCAGAGCAGGGGCTTCTGCGCACGGACCTAGTTGAGAACGCTGGCATCACCTGACGTCCCTGGAGGAACTTTCACGATCTCTGAATACTGACCAATTCTGCCATTTGGTGGAACGGAAGAGAATTCACGGTCAATTTTGGTTTTTCTACTAAGACTTTAAAAAAATTCACCGTTTTGCCTGTTTCCCTGGCATATTTGCTCAGACAGTGATAGACGGTCACACTGGGTCCCTTCAGAATGAAACCATGAAGCCCGAAGGGAAAAAGCACACCCGCCAGCGCCCCCGGGACCAGGGGTCTGTGCATCGCGGTCCGTCCCGCACGCCCCTGCTCCGGAACTGCCGCTGGGAGGGTCTGCACTATTCGAGTGAATCTGGTTTTTAGGATCAAGTTCAACAGAGCAAATACAGGATATACAGTGGTTTTCCGGCTAAATCTGAAATTACACCTAGGAGATGAGTCGTTTATCTGTTTGGGACTCCAGCTCACAAGTGGCTCCTCAGTCCTTTGCAGAGAGTCCCCGATGAAGTGATATTTTTGTGTTGCGTCTGTCAATTCAAATTTTTTTTTTTTTGTGCCCTGAGGCTCAAATTCTCAAATTCTTTTTTGAGAAGATGGGTCCGAAAATGCTTTGAACGGTGGCCGCCCGGTAGCACGGGGACACCTCTCCCTGGGGGCCTCTTCAGGGCAGAAAACAGGCGCTCTTCTGTTACACAAGTAACACTTTCTCGTGCCTCGTGTTCCCGCCGTGCAGGTGGATGTGGCTGGTGCGTTCCTGGGGCCCTCGCGGTACAGGACTCTGCGGTAGATGGGGCTGACTCATTTCTGTGTTTTGCAGAAGCACGGTCCATCCGGTGTCCCCTCCCCTGCTCTGCACCCAGGAAGACAAGGCAGTGGAAGAGTCGCCGCTCCGCATTCTATCCGAAACCCCGGATTCCTTTGAAAAGCACATTAGAAGCATTTTGCAACGTAGTGTTGCAAACCCAGCGTTTCTGAAGTACGGGGCTCGGGGCGTGTGGGTTATGAGAACAGGTCCTGTCCGTTTACATCATCGCTGTTTGTGTCGTCCGCTGCTGTGTTCTGTACCTTTCAGTGTCCCGCAAGTTGAGACAAACGGTGTATTTAACCTACGGGGGTTGGAGGGGGAGGATGGGGGCTGAAGGGGGCAGGCTGAACGGAGGGACGCCGTGCCTGTGGCCTGAGCCCTGAGCCCATGTGTGGTTGTAACTGCTTACAGGTCATCTGACAAAGACACGGCCCCTCCGCCCGAAGAGAGCCTGCAGCTCATCAGCCGGGCCACCCAGGTGTTCCGGGAGCAGTACATCCTCAGGCAGGACCTGGCCAAGGAGGAGATCCAGCGCAGGTGGGGGCTGGGCCCTCGGCGTGGCCCCTGGCCGGTAGCTGCCGCGGTGCAACGGCCTCGGATCACCTTGCGTTTTGCTCCGTTCTTGAAGGGTCAAGTTATTATGTGACCAGAAGAAGAAGCAGCTGGAGGATCTCAGTTACTGTCGGGAGGAGAGGTGAGTCCCATGTGAGGCACGGGACGTGGCTCAGACGCGCGACTGCGCACCTGGCTTCCCCGTCGGGTGTACCCCAACACCCCTTGCTGTTCTGCCATTAGGAAGAGTCTGCGGGAAATGGCAGAGCGCTTAGCCGACAAGTATGAGGAGGCCAAGGAGAAACAGGAGGATCTCATGAACAGGTCAGCGGGTCGTGACATTCAGGTCCTGCTGCGGTTGCTCAGTGCTCGGGACGAATGGTTGGCCGGTTTGCGAAAGACAGGCCCTGGCAGGTGCTGCCGGGCCTCGGGGCCTCGGAAGCGCCAATTGGGAGGACGGGGGGGCCCTGCCAGGCCGTCGGGGGGCGAGCAGAGGCTGAGCCGCTCACCTGCCCCTCCCCCAGGATGAAGGCAGTTCTGCACAGCTTCCGTGCCCAGCTCCCCGTCCTGTCCGACAGCGAGAGGGACATGAAGAAAGAGCTGCAGCTGATCCCTGAGCAGCTCCGTCACCTGGGCAACGCCATCAAACAGGTGGGCGAGGGCACGCGGTGGGCGAGGGCACGGTGCCGGTGTGCTCCTCACGGATCACCATGCTCGTGAGCGTGTGCGTGGACTGCAGCCTGATACGCATGTCTGTCTGGTACTCGAGGTGACCATGAAGAAGGACTATCAGCAGCGGAAGGTGGAGAAGGTGCTGAGCCCTCAGCGAGCCATCGCCCTGAGCGCCCAGCAGCGCAAGTGCATCCAGTCCGTCCTGCGGGAGGAGTGAGTCCCCTTCCTCTGCCCGGACACGGTGCCCACCGGGCCGCGAGCCAGGGTCACGCGGGCCCTGGAGTGTGGGGGTGGGGCGGGGGGAGCAGGAGGGGCCTGGTGGTGGTGTCAGGCGCGCTCTCGTCGGAAGCCTCACACTGGGGCTTTCAGTGGGGCGTTCCAACACGTGTGTCTGTCACTAGTTGAAATTCTCCCGAGTCCCTCTCCGCGGTGCCCGGCCCTGGAGGTAAGTGACTCTGCCGTCTTGCAGGGGCGAGCACATCAGACAGATGGTGAGGCAGATTAATGACATCCGGCACCACGTCACCTTCTGACCCCGCCGGGAGCAGGTTCACACAGAGGCCGCACGAGTCCAGGTGCAAATGCATTTGTAAAACGAACAGGTAGCAGTATCTAATTTATGAAGAGACGTTTTAGATGAACTTTGGTGATTCAGACCTTTCATACTTGTTTTATAAATAAATGCTTTCGTTGAAAAACCGGCATGTGCTTTCTGTGGAAGCCCAAGTGCGTGACGGTCTTCGGCGAGGGCCTAGGATTTGTTAAAACCACGCGGAGACGTTGAGCTGCACTCCGCCGGTCGCCGTGGGCCACCCAGAGTCCTGTCCAAACCTGAGTAAACACCAGAGCTGTGTCTGGACACGGGCGCCGGGAACGTGACCGCAGGGGAGGACCCCGAGCACGGAAAGGACGGGAGCACACGGTGAACTAGGCAGCAGCTTTTTAATTGGAACACTTTCTTCGGGACGCGCCTTCAGTGCGAATGGCCACGCGCAGGGGGCGCAGAGCCGGCGGAGCCCCAGTGGCGAGGCCGCAGCGGGCTCCCCGCCTCCGCGTGCAGGTTGCCCTCCCAGAGCCGCTCCCGTCTGCGCCAGTCCCAGCGTGTTCACCGTGGCCTGCCCTCCGCCAGGCGCCTGGAGCTCCGAGACGTGGGGCGGGTCACAGGAGGTAGGCCTCGCGAGACGAGCGTGAACGCGCGGGCACCGCGCCGCCCGGCCGCCTCCCCCGTCCACAGGGCGGGTCCCAGCAGACACGAAACCCAGTGTTTGCCAAAGGGGTTTCCTGCCGGGACAGCGTCACAGGTTCATCCCGGAAAGACTGTCCGATGAACCTGGAGTCTCGGTTTGGGTTTTGTAGGAGGTTTTTCTCCAGTGAGTTCCAGTGGACCCCGCGGCCAGCCCGTGGTTGGGAGTCCCCGGGCGGGCACCCCTGCTGGAGCAGGAGGGCTGCAGGGCGCCCGTCCGGGCAGAGCATCTCCCTGGATGACAAATTACGTACCTTGTCGATGGTGCCAATTTTAATACTTTGAAATTAGCTGGGGGCTGGTCTCAACACTTGACATAGACCTTAAAGTGATTACGTTTTGGAATTAAATTTCCTGTAATTCAAGGAGGATGTAGGTTTTCTTTAAACCAAGTAAACCAAGCCTCAAAGGGATTAAACCAATTAATGTTTCACACGTGGCAAGCTGATAGCACGGTTTCCATAATTAGTATTTAAAGGTGTAACCACGAGAAGCACCGCAGTGACCCCGGGGCACAGGCGCGTGGTCCTCCTCATGTCCACGGGAGGCAGACGTCCCGGTGCTTAGGGCTGGTGCATAAAGGACGTCCTGAATCAACCCAGAGCCATCTAGGCAGACTCCACAGCACCCCGTCTGCTGGCTACACCACGGTCTGCAGGCGGTGTGGACTGCCAACTTGCGGACGCCTTCCCCACTAAGGAAAGGAATCACCTGACACAGGCGACGCGGCCTCACTGACGGGTCCCCCCGGGGCGCACACCATCCACGCCAAGATGGGGAAACAGAAACTAGGTGTCTGTCCACCCCGGCCGTCCCCGTGTTGGCACAGACGCTTCGGAAACTACTCGGGCCCAGTGACGGGAGCTGAAAATAAGCCGATTTGTCAGTTTATACTAGATGTCAGACAGCTTGTTTTATTCATATTATTTTTCCACTGATCCAACAACTAAACTAACAGTTTTCCAGAGCAGACACGCCAGTGCAGCTGAACCCTGTACCTGCGGGCCCACGAGACGCATCCGGGGGCAGGGAAAGTGCATCCAGTCTCTTGTGCTTGCTTTTCCTTGAACTTCAGCTTCCAAAACAGAGAGCGCCCGGCCTCGTGTTCGAGTTCTCACAATTGATTCGCCTGCCGTCGTCGCCGTACTCGGCGGGCCTCAGTGCGTTTGCGGGCCTCCGATGTGAGAGAAGACGACAGGAAAAACGCACGGAGCCCGGAGATTCTGTCACTAGCCAACGGCCTGCTCTCAGCCTTCATATTTTAATATAAAATATTCATACAGCAAATGCCACGCCTGCGTGCTAGGCGGGCGGCTGCTGAGGAGTCTGGACGGCAGGAAAAGGGAACGCTCTCTCCCAGAATCTGCGACCAGCAAAGCTCATTCCAAATGCCAAACGCGACTGGGATGTTGTTTTAAAGGCAGGGACACGTGGGCCACAGCAGCACTTCCTCCGTCACCCCTGGAGTCCCCATCTGGAAGTCTGCTCACGGCTCCCGCACCACAGTCTTCTCCTGCCACGGGGGAGCCTCGTGCCCGGCCTCCTGTTCTGTCACTTCTTCAGTTAAGAGTTAAAGAATAATTAATGTTGCTCTAAAGAGTTAAAAACCCAGGGTGCGGGCCACGTCCTGCGGCGGGTGTCATGTCTCCGGGAGCTGGTTGATGTCCGTCAGCTTGGTGTCGTTGAGAATCGCCCGGATCCTCTCCAGGGAGCCGGCTTGCCGGATCCGCTCCAGCTGCACCTGGGGGGCGACAGTGAGTCAAGGGCGTGTGCCTCCTGCTGGCTGGGCCTGTGCTGTTAGCTCACGGGGCGCCTCCCCCCCTCCCCCGGCACCCCCAGGAGAGGGCGCAGCAGGACAAGTACATGCAAAGGACGACCCATCTGGGGTGCCGGACACGTAGTAGGTTAAGCGTCCGACTCGATCTGTGCTGACAGCATGGAGCCATCTTGAGGTTCTACCCTGCTCGCTCTCAAAACAAAAACCCCAAAGCACCAGGCCCTGTGCGGTGCTGGGACCACAGGGCGGGGGCGGCTGGGCCCCGGAGCTCCAGCCCTGCACAGCCGAGCTACTGTGCAGGAGACACAGAAGCCCAGCTCTGAGTCCAGGACAAAGTGCCATCACTATAGGTGTGCGTCGGGGACCCTCGGGCAGGGGACACAGGGCGCACCGGGACACCTGGTGCCGAGGGCGAGCAGCCACAGGAGTTCAGGGGCGTCAGCACAGCCTGTGAGAAGCTCTCGGAGAGAAACCAAATGTAGGGCCGGGCCTGGTGGGAGGGTCACAGCAGGATGCTTAGGATCCGACGCTCCACGGGGACACGGGCCACCGAGGCGGCTGCCCACGCAGGCAGGCGGAGTTCCGTGTGCACTCACACCTCTCCTCTAGCTACCGCCGGCGGCTCGGGCTGCCCAGCGCCTCACCTGCAGGGTCTGAGACAGCTTCACAAAGTCCCTCTGCACCTGCTCACTGACGTCCAGTTCCGTCTGCAGCCTCTGAGCTTTGTTCTTCTCTTCAAATAGGAGCTGCTCGACAGTAACCTACAAAATACGAGTTTGGAATGACGATTCCTGCCAAGGAGCCCCAGGTTCGAGGCTCCCGGGACCCACCACAGCCCGAGCGGCCGCTCTGCTGGCTGCCTATGCGCTTGCTGTCAGTCGTCCCAGGACGGCCCCCTGCTCCCCCTCACCCCTCGCAGCCTGGGGACTCCGATTAATCAGTGAAAAGCAGTTGCTCAGATCTGGACCTTTCCCAGGAACACGGAAACTTCGAGATGAACCACGACAGCCCAGCGCCTCGCAGGGCCGCCCAGGAGCGGAGTCCGTGCACTTAGAGAGGTGACCGCGCGGCTCCAGGGGACCGTCCTTGGAGCTCTGCCGCGTGGGCGGACGATACTCGGGCAGACCAGGCACACGACAGGGCGCTGTGACAGCACGGCCTCTGGCTGCGGGCAGGGCCCGGGGTACAGCTGTGACCCACTCTAGCAAGGTCATCTCGTCTGCCTTCCACGAGTGGGGAGCCCTGCCCTGAACTGCGGTGTTCCCACGCAGGCAGATGTGACGCCCGTTCTTAACACGCCCATCCCTCAACCATCAAGGGCAGGTCACCTTGGCAGCCGTCTCCCTCCTCAACTGCTCCTCCAGCGCGCCCTTCGTGTCCTGGACGCTCTCCAGCTGCTGAGCCTTCTCTCTCAGCGACGACTCCACCTGGGGCAGAAAGACGGACATCCGCGGGCTGAGGGGCTGCCTGGGGCCAGCAAGGCCCTCGCTCAAGGGTCTCCCGACTGTCGGACTCCAGCCCCGCTCAGCGCCCAGCACGGCGGGAGGGCAGGATCCGCCACCACCCGCTGGCTGCCCATGGGATGGATTTGAAGTTCGTGAAACTCACCTGCCCCTTTTCTACTTTTATTCTTTCTAGTTCGGCTTTTAGGCTGGAAATTGAAGCTAGAAGGGAAGAGAAGCGTTAGCACTTAGGAGTATTTTGTGTTCAGATTTTTTTCATATACACCCCTTCCTCCATGAGCTGCATGTCAAGCCACAAAAGGAGCAGACACTGATGGCGGGGACACCGGTGCCCCTTCAGGACCCCCGCCCTCGGCAATGGCCTCAAGCTCAAGTGAAGGCAGTGCCCACGCAGACACCGCATGTGCAGAGTGTGTGGGCGTCTGACTCGGGAGGAACAGGCCTGGCTCTCCGGACCCAGAGCTCTGCGAGCGCGGGGCGCCTGCGCCCCAAATCAGGTGCACAGATAAGGCCCAGTTCCGTCTGTGCGTGCTTCGCATGAGTCAGAACAAGTGAGAACCCTTCCCTACACCCTCCGGCTGCCTTTCCCGTCGCCCACATTCTGGGGGCCGCCCTGCCCCACGACCCCACGAGCCGTGTCCCCGCGCCGCGGCCGCCCGCACCCAGCTCCTCCTTGCAGTTTTCGATCTCCAGCTGCAGAGTCTCCTCCAGGTTCTCCTTCAGACACTGCTCCGCCTGGATCTGCTCCTTCAGGAAGAGGATCTCGGCCTTCAGCTTCTCCTCCATGTGCTCCGCCGCCGTGCGCACGTGCACGATGTTCTCGCGGTAGCCGAGGGCCAGCTCCCGCAGCGCCTGCACCGGGGACACGCGCCACCGCGTTAGGGGGCCGCGGCCGGAAGCTGGGGTGTTTCGCACAGCCCCCCACGTGCTCCCATTCAGCACAGTGTCAAAATGGGACCCTTCCGGCCGAAAATGTGCCCCGTGGGCCACAGCTCGCCCTCCGAACGGTCTCCTACACGGAAAAGTAAAACTGTTCCTGACTTACGGTGTGGGGCTCACTCCGAAGGGCCGGGGCTTCTACGGGTCGGGCTGGGGGGTGGGGGGGGCCGGGGGCGGGGACCGGGCAGGCTCGGCGGACTCGGAGCAGCCGGAGGGTGTTAACTCGCTCCGCTGCTCACGGGAGCGCTGTGCGAGGCCAGGGGCATGGATGGCGAAGAGCGGCTTTCTAAGGTGATCCAGCTGCTTTTCCAGAATAAGTCAGGTTTAAATCTTATTTTATTGTTTCCCTAAATTTAGTTTCCTTCTTTAAAATGTCCAAGTGCTTCCTAACTCTAACGTAAACACTCGATTCTTAAGGTACCTACCAGAAGTACATAAATTACTAACAGCAGTAAAATGAAAGGAAAAGACCAGGATAAGAAAAACGTCCTAAGATTTATTCCTGGAGCAGCTCTAAGAATCATGGCTTACAGGCTACACTGGTGACGTCTGAGGAACATTCCTGGGAGCTGTTCTAAATCTAGGCATTCAAAGTCAGGAGAGCACGGAAAAGGGGGTGCAGAGGGAAAAGCGGCTGTGGGCACAAGCAGACAGGTCCCCAGATTTCTCTGCCCGATCGGCCACCCGTGCAGAAAGGAGAGCGAGCACCGCCAGGAGGTCCCAGGTCGGGAGGGCAGGGGACAGGGCAGGGCGCTGGCAGCAAGGCGCCTAGTGACTAAACAAAAGCAAAACCCAGCAGTAATCTTAAGATCTACAAGAAAAGGGGCGCCTGAGTGGCTCAGTTGGTTGAGCGTCCAACTTCACTTCAGGTCATGATCTCACAGTCTGTGGGTTCAAGCCCTGCGTCGGGCTCCGTGCTGACAGCTCAGAGCCTGGAGCCTGTGTCTCCCTCTCTCTCTGACCCTCCCCTGCTCACGCTGCCTCTCTCTCAAAAATAAATAAAACCTTAAAAAAAAATTTTTTTAAAGATCTAAAGGAAAAGAGAATGAGGTCCAAACTGTAGAAGTTGGATCTGCAGGGCAGGATTAGGGAAAACTGTTCTGTTACAAAACTATGAATATTCTATAATGTTGAGTTTTAAATACTTATAATTTCTTTCTTGAACTAAAACAAGGGATGCCTGGGCGCCTCACTCTGGCTTGGGCTCCGGTCATGATCTCAGCGCACCTGAGATCCAGCTCCGCGTGGGGCTCACGCTGACAGCCGAGCCTGTGTGGGATTCTCTGCCCCTCCCCCACTCAAGCACACGCGCACTCTCTCTACAAAAAATAAAAATAAAATATTTGGTCCTGCAAAAAGAACTTCTGGACCGATTCACCTAAGGATTCTTGGGACACAGGAAAAGAAGCTGCACTTCCCAAAGCGCAGGCAGAGCTCTTGTGCTTCAGGTTGCAGCATCAAGGACACGGAAAAGACCGCCCCCAGGGCAGGAGACGGTATCTGCCCAGGGAGGCACCTGCCTCGGCCACAAACAGCGTCCACCCAAAGTCAAAGCGAGCAGAAGAGGGAGGCGCCTGGGTGGCTCATGCAAGCCTCTGACTCTCCATCTTGGTTCAGGCCTTGGTACCAGGGTGGTGAGTTCAAGCCCGACGGCGGGCTCCACCAGCGTGGAGCCTACTTAAGAAAAAAAAATCATAAAATGAGCACAAGATCTGAACGGACCCTTCTCCAAGGAAGAGACCCAAGCGGGCAAGAAACATGGAGAGCTGCTCGGTATCAGGAGTCCCAGGGGCCCGCAGCGCAGCCGGAGTAAGACCGACGGCTCCACCCCACACGCCACCACGGGCTCCCAGGGCCCCAGCGGAGATGGGCACGTGCGTCCGTGTGTAGGAACGCCGTGCCTGCCCAACGCAGACGGGGACCCAGAGGAACGGCACTGTGGCCCCCGCAACGGTGCCGGTGCGGAGGCCAGACGCAAACCAGCAGACAGGATTCCAGTCACAGGAAGAAAACAGATCAGCGGTTGCCCAAGGCCAGGAGGAGGGCCGGGGAGAATGACGGGTAGGTGGTAAAAATGCTCTGAAATGGTCACAGCTGAGAATCCCCTACAAACCACTGAGCTGTGCACTTCAGTCAGGCGGTGTACTTGTATGTGCATCCTATCTGGGTAAAGCCTTCCGTACTTAAAAATTTTTTAATGTTTATTATTGAGAGACAGAGTGAGTGAGCGCAAGTTGGGGAGGGGCAGAGAGAGAGGGAGACACAGAATCGGAAGCAGCTCTAGACTCAGAACTGTCAGCACAGAGCCGGACGCGGGGCTTGAACTCAGAAAGCACGAGATCGTGACCGGAGCTGAAGTCAGGTGCTTACTGACTGAGCCCCCCAGGAGCCTCAGAAAGCGATTTTAAAGCGAATTGGTAGGGGGCCCCCGCCGTCTCAGCGGGTTGTGGGTTCGAGCCTCATGTGGGCTGTAGACAGGGCTCAACAGAAAAATCTTCGGTAGAAGCAGCCCGGGCAGGGGGCGGCGCACCTCCACGGTGTCCGGCAGGATGAAGGCCTCGGCCTGCTGCAGCGACGCATGCAGGCTGTGCTTCCCCTGCAGACTGTCGTTGTCCTTCTGCAGCCTCAGCAGCTCCTCGGAAACCTGCTCCCGGGACCGCATCAGCACGGCCTGCACGGAAGCAGATCTGGTGAGCCCGGGCGGGTGACAGGAGCACAGGCGGGGGTGGGGTGAGGGGGCAGGGTCAGGCTCTGGAGGCCCACGAGAAGCGCCCGGGGTGTTGCCAGCGGTCCTCACACAGATCCCTCGACACAGGCGGCAAAGGGAGCCTCTGGGCCCGGCCTCCTCGGTCTCCCGCAGTGGCTTTAGGTGGGGACCTCTTGCCCACATCCGGGCCCGGAGGAGGGCCGGGCCCTCCAGCCTGCGGAGCAGACCCCAGCCCGGCGCGTATTCCCACGAGCCTGGGACCGAGCTCCCCCTTCCTCCTCCCCACCTCCCCAGCGCGGAGCCCCGGCCCTGGAGGCGTCCCTGCCCTGGGGCTGCCTGCAGTGGGGGCTTAGGTACTTCATGAGGACTTGTCTCAATGTAAGCATGTGACTCTATGATAAAATCCTTTAAAAGTACTTGGCTTCTGCTCATTTTTAACTCAAAGACACTTCAGTGGATGTAGAACTGGGAGCACTCACTCCTCCGACATTTACTAGCGGCTGCCCCCCGTCTAGGTATTGGCTGCGCACGGAGACACAGACACCAGCCAGAGACTGTGCCCGGGAGAAGCTCCCAGTGCAGCGGAGGGAGAGCTCCGTGAACCGACCTTGACCCGGCGCAGCTGCAGGTGCCGCCACAGAGACGGGGAGCAGCAGGGACGCAACGATGAGGGAGGGACGGAGCAGCAGGGATGTGAGAAGGGGGGGACAGGGAGCAGCAAGGATGTGAGGATGGTGGGGGGGGGAGATAAGCAGCAAGGATGCGCGGGGAGGGGCCAAGGGGTGCACAAGACCACGGCCCAGAAGAGGGTGGTCACTGCCTCCAAAGGACAAACTGGCGGCTGGCGGGCAGGCAAGGTCCGGCGGGGTTTACTGGCTCTGACTTCAGACCAGACTTGGCTGTGCTCCAGGCTCACTTTCCGCCCATTTATAACAAAATACCAGCGTCCCACTGTCACTGGAATTTGAAAGAAGGGGAAGAATCAAATGCATAGACCTGCTTACTTTTGTAAAGAGAAAAACAGAAGGATAAGCCAAAAGTAAGTAAAAATGGCCACACCGAGAGGGGGTAGGAATGGGGTGAAAGATCAGGGAACGAAGATCTGAGTGTTTACACACTCGTTTCTGCCTGGTGACGTTCAGGGTGCTCAGGGAAACGTGAATCAAGGAACGTACCGCGAACAGAAAGCGGCGGAGGGACACTCGCCTCAGGCCGCAGAGCGCGGGAGGGAGCTGCCCCGCAGCGAGCGGCCTGGGACGCGGAGCCGGGAGACGGTCCTCGGGCGGAAGACCCCACAGAGAAACACCGATTCCACTTCACAGTTTGGCTCTAGGTGGCCGTGTTAATGGTCCTTCTGAAACGATTCTGTCCCCACCCTGACCAAGTTGTCACCTTCACGTCACCAGTAACGGGACACCTGTCAGAACACGCGCCTCGCAGCCCTGAACTCCCGCCGGGACCTGCCCTGACCCCAGGCACACGGAAACAGACGCACGGTTCTCCCGGCAGCCGGTCTGACCCTGCAAAAGCGTTAAGAACCATCAAAGCCGAAGGCCAGCGGCCACGAGGGGTGACGGCTGGGGGGAAGGAGAGGAAGCGGCAAGACACCCGGCCGGGTTCCTCCAGCAACAAGTCAGAGCAGGACACCAGAGCCTCTCTGCCCCCACCCCCTCAGGACAGACGGCCTTCTGGAAGCTTCCCCACAGCACAGCAGTTACAATGCATGTGCCGTCAGGATGCCTGTGAAATGAATCCAACTGCTTTAAATAAGTGAGCTGCTGAAGAAAGTACAGGACGTTCAAAAGCTCCACGTGCTAGGGCCTCAGGAGGTTTCAGTGTCCAGCTTGTGTGTGGGACCCACGGTTAAGCGCTCGTTCCAAGTTCATTCTGTGGAGGCTCCCAAAGCCCAAGGGTGAAGCAAGGTATAGGGGAGGACGGCTGCGGTCATGAAGGCAGGCCTGCAAAACGGGCTGCTGGTCTCTCCGGCCCCGAGGGCGGAGCGGCGTGACCACTTGGCCAAGAAGATAAAGTTGTAGCAAAGAGGATTTCAAGACAGAACCAAAAGGAGTGTATTTCACATGGTTAATATTTATTGAAATACTAACTTACCATCTGTTCCTGAACATCCCTTTTTGCCTGGGAAAATTCCTGCTGTAAGTTTTCAAGTAGGAGTTCAGACGCTTGGGCTCTGTGGACAAGCGCAGAGATCTTAAAGAAAAAAACAAACGCACACACGGAAAATAGTTAGAAGCTGGTTATTCTGAATCTGACCGTCCCAACCCACTCGTCACTCATTCACTAGGGCTAGGACGTGCGCTGGGGCCCAGACCTTCCCGTCACACAGGCCGCCGTGGCCCCGAGGCCGCACCTGCCACACACGGACAGACAGCGCGACGCGGATGTTAACACTGGCCGCCTACTCAGAGTGCCCTTAAAGGAGCTTAAGGTCCCTGAACATTTTGAGGCTGTGACCACACACAGAAAGCACAAACACACCTTCTCTGAACCGGCTTCAATCTTGCAGGATGGCTTACGTCAAAGCGAGGAACACGTGATTAACATCACCCAACTCTAAACTCTGAGGTTCATTAAAAACAATTTTTTTAAGGATTTATTTTATTTCTGAGAGACAGTGTGAGCAGGGGAGGGGCAGACAGAGAGGGAGACACAGACTCCAAAGCAGGCGCCAGGCTCCAAGCCTGATGTGGGGCTCGAACTCAGGAACTGCAAGATCATGACCTGAGCTGAGGTCAGATGCTTAACTGCTTGCGAGGCGCCAAGGCTCCCTAACCCCCGAGAAGGTTCAGGCAAAACTTGGTGACTCATACATAACAACGATAAATCAAACATTTAGACATTTGTGGTGTAATTTATCGACTTATTTTTGAGACAGCAGGGGAGGGGCAGAGACTGGGAGACAGAGGACCCCAAACAGGCTCCACGCTGTCCGTTCAGAGCCCGATGTGGGGCTGGATCCCACCAACCGGGAGATCATGACTTGAACTGAAATCAAGAGTCAGATGCGTAACCACCCAAGCCCCCGGGCACCTGATTAGACATTTAACAAATTTTATGGCCAGAATTCTGCTGTCAGTAGTGGCAGATTGGGTCATGCAAACCAAACCTCCTATTGAGAATGAAGCCAACCAGACAAAAACATGGAAGGTATCTCCTGAAAGCACCAGAGAGCACGGCAGAAAGGAGTCACGGGGCACGGATGAGAATCAGGACACCGGGAATGGGGTGGGGGGGGCAACATCTGGAACAGTCGTCTCTAGAAGAACATGCCAGTCCCAAGAAAACAGGGGAGCTGAGAAGTGAGTCCCCATGATAAAGTGATAAGAGAGAAGAATCCAGAACCCATGATGCAAAGGGACCCTGGTGAACACTTTGGATTTGGTCCCCAAAAGGCTGCATCCTAGGGTAAGGTAAGAATTTAAAATAAGCCAACCTTCACAGGTTCGTAAAATCTCCATTTCCAGGACTGGGTTCGGTGGCCCAGGACTGTTAGTCGCCTTGCCTCTCATCAGAAATAGCTTTATATTATTCTAACACTTTCACACATAGTGTGCAGCACCCAAATAAAAATGTGCAAAGAAAGGGCAGGATAAGAACAAAAAAACAAAACAGGTAATAGAAACCTCTAAAATGATGGGTGCCTGGGTGGCTCAGTTAAGCGTCTTGCTTCCGGCTCCGGCTCAGGTCATGATCTCACAGTTCGTGGGTTCAAGCCCCACATCGGGCACTATGCTGACAGCTAGCTCAGAGCCTGGAGTCTGCTTTGGATCCTGTGTCTCCCTCTCGGATCCGACCCTCCCCTGCTCATTCTGTCTCCCTCTGTCTCTCAAAAAAAAAAAAAATTAAAAGAAATTAATCCAGATGTGTGTATTGGAGACAGATTTTAAAATAACTGTATTTGACATGTTTAGAGATTTAAAAGACAGAATTTAGAATTGCCGGAGAACTGGAAACAATGGAAAATTACCAAATGGCAATGATAAATGGGAAAAAGATCAATTACCTAAATTAAAAATTCAATGGATGAATTTAACAGATTAGATCCATCAGAAAAGAAAATCAGTGAACTGTTAAGACAGATCTGAGGAAAATAAAGACAAAAAAGATGGGAAATACAGAAGATGCTTAAAAAGCAACACAGATAAAACATGAAGGTCTCACATACATAAAACTTTAAAGAAATCTGGCCGACGGAAAAACGGCTAGGAGAGCAAAAACTGATCTCCCTGTGACTTCACTCCCAGACTCGCTCCCGAGAAACGAGGCTACACAGCCACACAAGCCTCGTCCGAGAGCATGAGGAAGCGGATTTGTACACAAGCGGCCACACAAACCCCAGCCAGGATGCCCTCGAGCGCAGAAGGGACCGTGAGGCGCAGCTACGTTGACAGGCCGCGTCGGCGCGATGTCCAACTGCTCACACACAACACACGAGTCTCCCAGACAGAACCCTCCAAGGCCAGGTGCGCAACGTTCCGCACAACAGGATTCCATTTATGGGAGGTTCAAGAGCAGGCACCACTAATCAGGGTCAGAAGCCAGAACTGCGCCCGCCTCTGTGCAGGCCACGTGCTCATGCAGTAGAAAGTGTGGAATGTGCCAGAAAGTTCTGCATCTTGATCCAGGTGATGGTCACCCGGTTACATTTTTTCACACGTTAAAATTCATCAAATTTTAGACTTGAGACTTCTATACTTTACTGTATGTCGAGCTCAATAAAAGCAAGTTTTTAAAAGATGCATTATGGCTTAGAATATTCCAATTGTGACGTAAGACATCACCTCAGGAGTCCAAGAAACCCTGTGAACCCCAAGCAGGAGAAATACAAAAAAAAGTGCACATCGGTGCGGCACAGTGAAACTGCTAAGACAGAAGCCCAAAAGAACACCCTTAAAATAACCAGGGGAAAAACAACATCGTATCTTCACAAAAGCCATCGTTAACACTGACCACTGACTTCTCGGCAGAAACGCGGACCCAGAAGCAGCGAGCAGGGACCAGAACTCGCTGCAGCCAAGTGCCCTTCTTGGATGAAGGTGAAAACGTAGACAGCCGTGTAATCAACAAACAGGAGACTGGAGACTTCCGAGATGGACTAAACCCCTCGTGCCCCTTCTCCACCCTGATGACGACTCACAACTCTGGACAAATACGGAAGGCAGCTGCCCCAGGGCTCTGAAATCTGAGCAGACGGTTTAGAAAAGCAAGTCAAAACGGGACAGAGGGACTCAGAAGGGAGTTCACTGCTCACAGGGGGGACTCGGTGCCCGCGGGGAGAGGTCAGTGCCCACACGGGGGGGACTCGGTGCCGCGGGGAGAGGTCAGTGCCCACCGGGGTTTTGCTACTTCTCAGCAGCAGAGCGGCTCAGGGGATGAGGCTCCATCCACGCACAGCAACAGGGCAGGGTCCCCCCCTGCAAGCCCAAGAGCAGGGGTGTGTTCTCAGGGAGCAGGGCATGAGAAAGCGTCTGGCACAGGCCCCACACCCACCCCTGCACTACACAAATGAATACATCCCAAAGCTTTGCAGAGACTTTAAAAACGGAACTGGTACATAAGCGGCATTCGCAGGAAGCCACAGCCTGCTGCCTGAACCTGACCAGAGGAGCAGGATGACACCCTTTCCACGGCTTCCGGGACACAGTCTAAACGCACCTGACCAAGAATCGGGAAGACGTGACCCATTCTCCAGGGAGAAGGAGCCACATACCCGCCAACCGCGGGACGGCGCAGGGGGGGCATCAAAGCCTGTGACGCGGGTATTAGGTCTGCCTCTCGAGGAAAAAGGAAATGCTTCGGAATGAATGAAAACATAGTTCTCAGCAGGAAAATTAAAACGATTTAAAAAGCAGCACATGAAAAATTTACTATAAATTCCAGCATAGAATTTGGCACCAACAGAAGAGAACAGAGTCTGGACCCTGTCCCCCTACACGTAGTCACTTGATGAATGACAAAAGTGACTTGCAGAGCAGCAGGAAAAAGGTCATCTTCTCCCTAAATGCACAGGAACTGGCTATCCGTGTGAAAAAATTAAAGCTTTACCTTCTCTTGTATATACATGCAAGGGAGTTCTGGATATGTGACCGCACACTGGGTGTGCATGGAAGTGTCTTTCCAATCCCAGCGCAAGGAAACATCGTTCACACCCACACACCCACACACACCCACACACCCACACACACACCCCCAACATCACTAATCACAAAGAAAAGATCAACAGGGGCACCCAGTGGCTCAGTCGGTTAAGCGTCCGGCTTCCAGCTTCGGCTCAGATCATGATCTCATGGTTCGTGGGCTTAAGCCCCGTGTAGGGCTCTGTGCTGACAGTGCAGAGCCCAGTTGAGATTCTCTGTCCCTCTCTCTGCCCCTCCCCTATTCGTGCTCTGTCTCTCTCAAAATAAATTTTTTAAAAAATCAATAAATTTGACTACATGAATGTTAAGAACTTCTGTTCAAAAAGACACCACTAAAATACTGAAAACACAAAGTACTGATGAGAAGACATTGTCCGACATATCCCCAAAAGGCTCTGGGAAGATTATATAAAGAACGTCTAACAAAACAGAAAAATAACCAAAAATAAATTAAAAACTAGACGATCCAACAGAAAAATCAGCATGTCTTGAGAAGGACACACACACACAGACGCCCTGGGGCCCACTAAGCACGAGAAACCCTAAATCACCTCTTCGCTCTTCAGAGAAACACAAACTAAGCCCAGTGCGCCCCCCAGCCCCCCGCCCGGCCACCATCACAGCAGCGGAACGAAGTCTGGGCCCGGAGTCCACCGCGTGCGTTGCCAGCTGGGAGGCTGGAGTGGAACCTGCTAGGAACCTGCTCTGAACACGCCCGGGCCACCCGCTCCTGGTGTCCACGCCCCAGGGCACAGGCCCTGTGCGGACATTTCATAAAACAATTACTCCAAACTGCCCAGAGCCGGAATCTGCCCCGGGGCTCATCAGGACAGACTGAGGGACGCACCGCACGGGGGCACAGGGAGAGCACGGGCGCCGGGACCAGACTCTCGGACACGCGGGGAAGGGCAGGGACAGGAACACACACCACCGGTCTGACGGCGTCCGAAGTTCGGCCAGGGGCGGCTACCTCGGGGCGGGGGGGGGGGGGGGCCCCCTCCGGGCAGGGCTCACACACAGCTAGTTCTGCTGTGTTTGCCAGATCTGCGTCCCCCGAGTGTTTTCTACTGAATACACTTCAGGGGTCACAGTGTAATTCAGATGATTCCCGTCAGGAAAATGTTTTGTGCAGCAGGAAAAAAAACCATGAAAATCAAAGGGGAAGGAGAACCCGAGCCTGACGATGCGTGTCACCCGGCTGCTGCCACGGGAACTGCACAGACACCGGGCTGTAAGAACCCGCGGACCGGCAGCAGGACCCTCACTCTCCGCGGGCGGGGCCGGGTCCCAGAGCGGGCGAGCGCGCACCTGCTGGCCAGCGTCCTCGGCGCTCCGCCTCAGCGCCGCCTCCAGCTCCTGGCGCTCCCGCATCGTCCTCTCCAGCTGGTCGTTGGCTTGCCTCAGCATCACCTGCAGCTTCTTCACCTGCGCCGTTTTAAACGCCAATTAGAGAACTACCAAAATTCTTCCATCAAAGTGAAAAAAAAGTCCTAACTCCAGAAAAAATTTTAAATCTTTTTTCCCCCTGGGAAACAGCACAGATTTGTCAATCCAGAATGGATGACCTCATGCGAGGACGGCACAGGACACGAGCCACTTTGCACATACGTGGTCTCGTCCTGGGTCCCTCATCCTGGCCTCTCCCTGCCTTCCCCCTGCAACCTGCACCAACACTATGAATTCGTCTCAAGTGAAAGTCAAGACACTTCACTTCCCTCCTTAGAATTTCGAGACTTGGCCCAAAGTCTTCAGAGTACATTCAGACCCCTTCCACTGCCGCCGCAGCGCTCCAGGGCCTCACCCTGGCCTGCCTTTTACGGCGTCCTCTCCCCACCCCCGCCTCACTGTGCTGCGCCCGCTGGGACCCGAGTTCCCAAGACCCGCAAGGCACCTGCAAGAGGCGTCGGCACACTGCCTGAGGGGACCGGAAGGACCCTCCTCCCCTCCCGTGGACTCTGACAAGCTGCTGTCCTGAAGGCTGCTGACGCCTCACGAGGAGACACTCTACCCCCACGGGCACTCATCAGGCTCCGCATACCAGATGCACCAAATCTCACTGTGACCCCAACACTAAACCGATTCACATGTCTGACAAGGAGCTGGCCGTAAGCAATGAACAAACATCCCCCGTGACGGCGGAGAGAATGCTCCATTAGAAGCCGCTAAGCCTGGGGTCGCCTGGGGGGGGGCTCAGTCGGTTGAGCGTCCGGCTTTGGCTCAGGTCATGATCTCACACTTCGTGGGTTCGAGCCCCACGTTGGGCTCTGTGCTGACAGCTCAGAGCCTGGAGCTGCTTCGGATTCTGTGTCTCCCTCTCTCTCTGCCCCTCCCCTGCTCATGATCCGTCTCTGTCTCAAAAAATAAACATTAAAAAAAATTAAAAAGAAAAGCAGCAGCTAAGCCCCCCCTCCCCCTCCTGCCACATCGAGAAACACACTCGTGTGCAAACCCCTGACAGCGGCCACGTCAGGGCGCGTGTGCCACACACTCTGGCTGCTACGGGCCCAGCCCCTGTGTGCTCCCACCGGAAACTAAGGGACGCTGCAGGCACTGGTCACTGCACGGCTGACGTGGATGCGCTTCAGAGAGCAGGTGGAAGGGAAGAGGCGCTCCCCTCTGCGCCTCCAGCGAAAACAGCCCGCAGGCCCGGCCGGGCACTCACCTGGTCTCGTGTCTCCGCCTCCTGAGTCTGCAGCCCTTGTAGCTGTTTCTCGTAGTTGGAACACATGTCACAGCGTCTGCCGAGTTTGTTTCCAGCGTTATGTACCTGGAGGCACCAGAATGACGTCTCACTAGGCAGAACGAGGTGCTTCTGCACGCATAGCCTGACCTGTGTCCAGCACGGGGGAGAGAGCTTTCACGGGGACTTACGGCCAAGGTGGCAAAACAGAGCCGGACTCCCACTACGGGAACGATCGGACAGGGGCCCGCCTCACAACCAGGCGGCCGACGGCCACAAACGCCGTGCCAAGGGAATGCAAGGCAAGAGGTGACAGGCCGGGCGGCTCCCATTCTAAACGGGGACCGGGGCCGGGAGGGACCGGCACGCCCTCTCCCACGCGTGTTCGGCACGAGACCGCGGGGAACGCTTTCCGTCAGGCTTAATCAGCGGTCAACTCACGGGTCAGCAGCTGCTTAACGAGCCATGGCCCGGGGAAGGAAAACGCTAGAAGTCAGAACACCTGGTCGCTGACCACGTCTCCCTACTTGGAGGAGAAGCCCAAGCAACTCTGGTGCCTGAGACCCACTCCCGCCCACAGATGGGGGCAGGGCCATCCCCACCCAAAGCCCGAGCAGACAGCAGACCTCGTGGGACAGGACACCCGCAAGGCCGCGAGGACAGCTCCATCTTCCGGTCGTAGCTGTAAGGTCGCGAACCCTCTCAGGAGGAAAGTTAACCCCGCCCGCATCTTCCACCCCCTCAAGGTCACTGGCAGCATCCACTGCTGACAGCATGTGAAGGGAGAGCAGGAGCCCCAGCTTCGGGGGTGGGGGGGACGCCCCGTCTTCGGGGGCAGCAGGAGCACAGCACAGCAGCCCGTGGACGTGTGCATGCATGGTCCCCAGGTGTCCTCGAGTGAGCACTCACTTCGGAGCCCCCGGAAGCCCCCCCGGCGGGCAAGAGGGCAGGAGTCCGAGAGCGCTCACCTCCTTCTGCAGGAGGTCCCACTCCGTCTCGCTGACTAGGCGGTAGCCGCTGGGGGACACGTACGCACTCTCCGCGCCCTGGGTGACGCTGGAGAGGAGAGACGCCGTCTCCTCTTGCTCTGGCGTCATCGCCTTGATCGCTCTTTCCTGGTCTTTGGTTAACATAAACCCACTGGGCATCTGCAGCGACCCAAGGGAAGCCGTGTCAAAGTTCTCAGACACCGAATCCGCTCCCACCAACGGCCCAAAATCCGACTCGTCCAGGTTTCCAGCAGACTTGGCCTTGCAGTTGTAGCCCAAAGCTTTGGACTGCAGGGAGCCCGAGGGCCCCAGGCTGTCCGTGGACTGTGCTCTCCTGAGTCCGTCTTTGAACAGGTCGCTGTCCGACTTGGCGAACGGGTCCCCGGACGGCAGCAGCAGGTCCGCGTCCAGGGAGTGCACGGAGCCGTGGGCGCTGTCCCGCTGGCCCTGCAACGGAGGACGCACGGCGCCAGGTTAGACGGCCCCCAGTCCCGGATGCCACCGCGCCTCCGCGCAGCCGCACGTTCCGGAGGGCGGGCGCTAGCACACTCCTCCCTCACTGAGCGTGCCGAGTGTCCGCTATTCGCCGGGCGCCCAGGGCACACAGCAACCTGCCCCTCAAGGTGCTGACAGTCATGAAGGAAAAGAGCAAGCAAGCAGGCTATCAGAATGCCCTGTGTAGTAAACTAACAGGCTACAAATCTGCACTGAATGTGCTGGGGGCTCAAGGAGGCGCTTCAGCCCAGAGGTAAGGGGTCAGGGAGGGCTCCTTGAAGTTCAGCATCAGGTGAACTGAGCAGGAGGTGCTTGCTGCACATCCACACAGAGATGCCCCCCCGACGGATGGACAGAAGTCTAGACAGAGGCCCAGCAGTGCCCACCATATGATGATAAAGTGTCAGCAGCAAGTCTTTTTTTGATGTTCAATGTATTAAATTTAAAGGACTTGACTTTATTTTAACATAACATCCTGTCTTTTTGTTGTTAATGCCTTTGCTAAGTTTATTTACTTATTTTGAGAGAGAATGAGAGATGGGGGAAGGCGGTGGGGTGGGGGGGCCAACAGAGGGTCTGAAACGAGCTCGCAGCTGCCAGCACAGAGCCAACACGGGGCTCGAACCCATGAACTCTGAGATCATGACCTGAGCCCAAACTGGACGCTCAACCAACCGAGCCGCCCAGGCGCCCCAAGGGCCCTTTCTTTTATGAACTGGCAGACTGTGAAATATGACACTTGTGATTATTTTAAAAAATTGACTATTAATTCCTCCATCTCTTTCAAGACTTTTTTCCGTTGATGGGTCAGCTGGCTGAGGAACCCAGCCCACCTCAAGGTAGCTTTGGTCAAGGTCCCAGAGCCCATCTGTTAGCTTACAAAGGAGCCTCACACCTCATCGGCCACACGCAGCGTGGAGGACAAGGGACAGTGGCAGGCAGGGTGAGGGCCATTTAAACCGAGACAGCCCCTGTGCCAGTGACAACACAGCAATATACGGTGTTTCCAGAAGCTGATTCAACCTGTTCTGGTACCTTAAAAATGCTTGTGCCCTTAAACTTGGCATTTCCTTCCCCGGGGCATCGGCTGAGTCCGCGACGATTTCTGACCAGGCAAGAACTCTATGGCCTGCCGTGTGACTATCATCGAAGTCCCCGGAGGAGGGAGAGACAGAACCAGCCTGGCGACCAGCCTGCCAGCCTGCCTCGGGGCTCTGAGGTGCATGATGTGTTGCCAGGTGAGGGCCCGCTAGCCCCCGCCAGGCTGCCTGGTGCCGCCACCCTGTCACTAGCCCCCGCCTGGGCCCACGCACGCACGCCTCACCCCTCCAAGCCCGAGCTCCCCTTGCGCTGGGTCCATGCAGGCCCAGGTACCCGAGCCGAGGACACACTGCACCCCAAACCTGCCGGGCTGCTCCCGCCAGCTGCCCACCCTCCCTCAGGAGCGCCAGCAGAGGCGGCCCAGGACCCCCACCCCCGAGTCCTGCTGCCTCACGGCCACCTCAGGTGCCTCTCGGGCGGCTCTCCCTGGCGCGTGTGTCACAGGGTCCCTAGAGACTGTGACAGTAAACTTTTCTTTCAGTGGGACAGACCTTTAAACCTGGGCACAAATCCATGAGTGGGGCCATAAGAAATTACGGAGTATTTGCACACGGAAATACCGCCGGCAGTTAAATGCTGGCTGTGGGCAAACACTCACAGCATGATGTGCCGAAACCTTTCAGATGGATTTAAGTGGAAAACATTTACATAAACATTACGTCCGGTTGCAATGTGGGTCACGTTTTAAAAAACGAAAATAGAAACCCTCGGACGTTAACTGTGGAGATGAAAGGCCGGAGAGGCGCGCACAGACCACGGGGCCCCGTCGGTGCCGGGGGCTGCCTTCCAGCACGTCTGTTCCAGAGGGCCCGTCTGTGCTCGCACGCTTCCCGCACCGAACGCAACGCTCTCGGAGAAGAGGACACTCCAAGCCTACAGCCTCTCACCGTCCTCGGCCGGACACCGAGCCATTCAGAGCAGCCGCCGCCGACTCTGAGCGCCGTCGTGACTCACTGCAGGCGCGCTCAGCGCTCAAACCGCAAAACGTCAGCCCCAGAAGACTAAGGTCCGTGCAACGCCAGGGGAGGACGCCCCGCACGATCCGTGCTACAGACCAACGGGGACGAGATGGAGGACGTTCAGAAAGCTTCGCTGTGCAGGACAGCAATCTCCCTTTCCCGTTTTCCTGGAACTCTTGGAACCTCCCTGCACACGGAAACCACGTAACGCTCGGCAGGACCTGAAAACGGGCCCTCTCCTGGGAGGCAGATTCAGGCCACTCGGGTCTCCGTGCACAACCCGGAAGAAGACTGACACAGCAATTACGTCTCACCTCCCCGTGTCCGTGAGGATGTTTCACTCTAAACCTCGAAGAGCGACCCGTAAACACAGACAGAAGCCCGAGGAGGCGGATGGCATGTGGTCACATGAATGTGTACACGACCCCGAGGCCAGACCCTCACTGTCCCATGTCACAGGCCAGAAAGGAAGGACGGGGGGGGGGGGGGGGGGGGGGGGGGGGGGGGGGGGGGGGGGGGGGGGGGGGGGGGGGGGGGGGGGCAGCAAGAACGAGGGCCACAGGCAAGGGCGTGGCCTGGGTCGTGGGGGCACCGAGGTCACCGGGCGTGAGGGCCCTCCGGTACCTCCAGGGGCTTCACTTTCATCTGGAGTGGGAACAGAAGCCTGTGGCCCAGCACCCAGAGAGGTGGTGGGAGGGGCAGGCAGCACCCCAGGAGAGGGAGCCCGAGCCAGGCGCACAGGACGACACGACCGGACGGCTAATGTGGCCGGAACCGTGCGGGTGACCAGGGGCTCCGGAGCAGGACCCGCCAGGAGCGTGGAAAGGGCAGCAGGTGGACAGGCCGCGGACAGGCCACCTGAGGAGGCGGCTCCCGGCAGGGGACGGGGGCGTGCGTGTGCCTGTGTGCGTGAGCAGGGGCCCGAGGCCGCGGGAACACCACCATCCACCCTGGGGCTCCCCGCTCCACCTGCCGTCCCAGCCTCCCGCCTGCCCCCTGCTGTCACGGCCGAAGGCCTCAGAGCTCCTCACACGGGGGTCCAGTGTCAGAAAACCTCACATGGTCTCTTCTAAGAAAAAGCTCCAAGTGTTAGCAACTTTTAATATCCATGCAAGAAAAGATTTTACAGGTCTTATCACTGGAAGGTCTTCTCCTCCAGTTTTAATGTCGGAGTCCGGGGAAGGAGGACATCCAATTACTTCCCAGCCGCCCCCGGCGCCGCCGCCCGTGACCTCGTCTACAGGGAGCTGTGAACACCCTCGTCCCACCGAAGGGATGCGAGGACCGCGACGCGCTCCCCGCGAGCATGCCGTGGGTGCCGCGACACGGAGGACAGACGCGCCGTACCTCTTCGTGTGGTACCGGGGCCGCCAGCGCGCACACCGCGGGCGCTTTCACCTCCTCCTCGGCATCTGCGTCTGGACGGTCCTTCCTCTTGTTGAACCTCTGCTGCTCCTCTTCTTCCTGAAAGTACAGGAGACAAACGCGCGTTTCCCAGGCGGCCGCAGCTCACGACGCGTACGGCTCTTCACCACTCAACCCAGAGCGAAGCCTCGTGAGGCAGCTGGACGCTGAAGCCTGTTTGGCGATCACATCGACGCACATCCGGTCAACAAATGTCCTACTACTCTGGGCACAGAGAAGGGACGCCCACCATAGAGACAAATCAGGACCCAGCTTCCGAGAAGAGTGGACAGTGACAGGACACTGCCGACCGGGTGACAGCAGACAGCAAGGGTCCCGGGAAGGCAGGTGGACAGGGCATCCCTAACAGTCTCTGGGGCCGAGAAGACACCGCTCGGGATGTGAGGGGCGCAGACTGGGCAGGGAGTCAGAGACCCGCCATCAGCCCCCGCCTCACCGACAGTCCGCTGTGTGTGTTCCAGCACGCAGCCTTAGCACAACGCTGACACACGGAAAACCCTCCGTAAAGGCCCTAAGTGACCAGTTTCGGCATTTAGACGGTTTTAACGGAACACAGGAGGGCACGGTTAGATCTGCAGTGTAGAATCTAAGTCCTTGGGGCGCCTGGGTGGCTCAGTCGGTTGAGCAACCAACTTCGGCTCCGGTCATGATCTCACAGTCCGTGGGTTCAAGCCCTGCATTGGGCTCTGTGCTGACGGCTCAGAGCCTGGAGCCTGCTTCAGGTTCTGTGTGTCCCTCTCTCATCCCCTGCTCATGATCTCTCTCAAAAATAAATGTTAAAAAAAAAAAAAAAGACTCTAAGTCCTCGGCTTGGCTGTGTCTACACAAAAGATGGATGAGTCAGAATTAAAAGAAATTTAAAAAGGATGAAACATCTGAAAACCAAAATCCAACCCAAGTCACACAGGGGGATTGAAAACCCGTTTCAGATCCCTGGAGAGGCTCCTCCACAGCTACCCGTGGGTTCCCTGCACCCAGACAGCAGCGGCGCTGCTGGAAATGACAAAGAAATGAGGACGAGGGACGGCCTGGCGCCGTCTGCTGGGAGCAGGTGCCCCGACCACGTGCTGGGGACAGGGAGCCAAGGAGCGCTTCTGCCCTGCCTGGATGACGCGGACCAACCCGCAGACTCCCTGAAATCACGAAGGCCCGGCGACGGCTGTGAGTGGGGACAGTCTCACTCTACCACTCGGTGTTCAGTGTTTCACCTCGTGTTTACCACAAAACGTCTTTGGCGTGAGCCGTGTCCGTGGGTTACTCGTGTCGTCTAAAAGGTGAGGAGAAACAGGATGCTGGGCTCTGGCCTGTCCAGATCACTCAGCCCCTCCCTCCGCACCCCGCCCCTTCCAGCTCAGCCACTTCTAAAGCCGGAGGTCGGGTCCCTCCGAGGGGGGCCTGAGCGGGCTCACCTGGTCTCTCTTCTTCAGCTCCTCCACCTGGCGCAGCTGCTCCGACGTGAGCACCACCTCCATGCGCTGCATGTCCCGCATCAGCAGGCGCTGAGACTCCAGAAACTGGTCGTTGGCTTTCTGCCACGTGTGCTTCAGCTGGTTGTGCTCCTGCCGCTCTTGCTCCAGGAGGTGACACACTGCGGGGCCCCAACCAAAACACCAGATTTGAGTGGCAGACAATTCCCTCCACACGGAGCCCCCAGACCAGGCGTCCGTCCCGCCTGGGGCTGGGACGAGGGCCCGGGGCACCTCTCCCGGAGCAGACCCTCCCGGAGCCCCCAGTAACAGCACGTGGACAAGGGGCCTCTGAGCTCAGGAAGCGCTGGAAACCTGGTTAAATGAATATTATTATTATAATTTTTTAACATTTATTTTTGAGAGAGAGACAGAGACAGAGCATGAGCTGGGAGGGGCAGAGAGGGGGAGACACAGAACTGAAGCAGCTCCAGGCTCCAAGCTGTCAGCACAGCCGGATGTGGGGCTCCCACCCATGAGCTGTGGGATCATGACCCGAGACGAAGTCGGACACTTAACCGACTGCCCCCCACCTCGCCTGGCACCCCTGGTAAATGAATTTTTGAAGGTCCCGTCCCTGCAGGACGTGGAGCACAGCATCTTAGAGGAGCTCCCAAATCCACGTGACTGAAGGTCCTTCCCACAGCCACTCCCCTCCCCTCGGGGACACACTGGGGAAAATGCTCCAGAAGCCAAGGGCACAGTGACCCCTCCCCAGTGTCCCTACACACGCTCTGATGAATCTGTCACCAGAGATGTAACCGGAGCCCGGGCACACTCTGACCTGTCAGGATCAAAGGTTCCGCGTAGTGGCCGGTCCTGCTGCTACTCTGCGGCTCGGCCGCCTGGTGCTGACCAGCGGGTGGGGGGCGTTGCCGTCACCCCACACAGCCGTCTAAGACAGAGGCCGGCCAGCCCCCTCCTGCGCCAGGGGACAGCCAGCTGCTGCCACTGCCTCGGACCAGTTCCCACGGCTCCAGTGGCACGCTTCCCGCAGTTGGCCTGCGTCTCTGGCCTGGCCCCCCATCCTGCTGCTGAACTCTCTATGCTGCAAAACTTCTGTTCTAACTCTCCATTTAGAACCCTTGAGAGAAGCCAAACCCACGGCCTCATACTATCAATGCCACTCGGACTTCCGTCCAGGACGCGCAAATTCGTACAGAGAATGGACCGGGGGCTGCCGGGAGCTGGGGAGGAGGAGGAGACCGGGAGCGATGGGTTCCCTCTGCAGTGGTGGAGATGCTGTGGAATTGGGGGTAACGGCTCACACCTTCGTGAGAACAGACTTTAAAAGCGTGAACGCCATGGCATGTGAATTATGTCTCCATAAAGCTGTCATTTAAGAAAAACATTTGAAAGAAGGTCCTTACTGCCCACACGCTAAATCCAAGCCCCGGGCACAGGCGTCCACGGCCCGGGTCCCGTCGGCCTCTCCCGTCGCACCTGGCCCGCGGCCCTCGCGTCCTAACTTGGCTGGAGCCCCTCCTTCACCCTGCCACACCACGTGCAAAGGTCCTGGGACATCAAGTCCGCGTCTGGCTGCCTGACGAGCACCCACCTCTGAAACCCCCGCTTTACAACATCTCTTAAGAAGCACACGGGTGACGCTGCCAACTGTAAGCCCAGCCCCCGTGACCGGCCATGGCGGGAACTGTCCCCAGTTCAGGCTGCAGGTTACACAGCCGCTCGACTGTTACCGGCCTTCTTTTCACTGACCCTGACTCGTTTTACTGGAACGTCTCAGACCGTGTCCAGCTGCGTCAGAGGCTTGGGCCTCTCGCGCTAGCTCTGGGAGGGCCAGGCCCTATCGTTTCAATGGAAATTCCTGCTTATCTCAGACCTCTTCAGAGTCTGTGTGTCCTCAGCGGCAGAGCACACCTGAAACGTGCTTCCTGAGAGCCGGAGGCTCACCCGAGCTTCGGGTCATGGTCATGGCGTTTTACGAGCTGACTGCGCAGGCCTTCACGTTTCCGCCTCCCACTCCGGGGGAAGGCAGACCCACGCGCAAACCTGAACCCCTGCCGGCAGAGCTGTGCTTCCCGCGCACTCACACACTCGACAGTAGCCGCCGTGGGGCTCCGGCCACACGGGCCTGCACTTGCTGGACAAGCGTCACTAACACCGCCCTCGACACGGCCAGGTTTCAAGGGGCCCATGCATTTAGACGGGGAAGAACGCTCCGTCTGCATGTTCACTAACCTCTAACTGCAATGCAGGTCCTTGCGGGATACAACGTGGTACACACTGCAGTGAGTGCACGCACGACAGGGACAGTCACCAGCACCAGGTGCGGATGTGCCGGCTCTGGCCAGCGCCTGCGGACCTGACAGACGGCTGCGCTCGGCACCACAGCACAGTCACAGCGGTTGCCCGACGAGCCACTGCACCTTTCCACTTAAAGTGCTCATGCAGTGGCACGCTCGCTACTGTACCGTGAGTCTGCAGCCACTTACGTTCTGACCGCCGTTCTACAGAAGTGGTTTCTTCTGTATTCTACATTTTAGGGACTAAAAACGTGATCCTGAGGGGGTCTCACAAGACTGCCGAAGAAGTCCGCGACACAAGGAGGTTAAGGACCCCAGTAATTAAGACTCACTAGCAGAGTTAAAGACAAAAGTGGATCTTTATTTTAACGGGGAAGAGAGCCCGCCAGCCGCGCGGGGTCAAACTGCCCCTTATGAACAGAGGCCCCCGAGGGCCCTGCAGTCACTACCTGCCCTCCCGTCCATTTTTACTTTTGCCCAACTACCTCCACCCAAATGGGTCTGGGGGCAAAGTTAAGCAGAAATTCCCAGCCCTCCTGTCTTTCCGCTCACAGCCCGCGCCTCGGGAAGCTGTCCCGTTAACAGCCACAGGTCTGGGGGAGGCCTCGTGGCCCCGCTCCTCCGGAGAACCCTCGAACCAGCTGCTGAGCGTGCAGTGAGCCCCGAACGTGCTCGTCTTCCCAGAGACCGAGACTAAAAACGCACAGGATACATATGTACCTTCATGCAACTCCTTCCGAAGCTTCTCGGCATCTTCCTGTAGAACGGACTTCTGAGTGTTCAAGACGGCTACATACATCTCCAGATCCGTTCTGCAGGACTTCTCAGCTTCCAGATAGTGATTCAGCTCCTTAACCTGAAACAAAACGCGATTCTACTAAACTAAAACAATAGTTTCTACGTGAGATAAATGGGTGCGTTCTGAACGTGCCTTGAAAATAACTTGCGTCTACATTTACGTAAATTTTAAAACCTGAACTAACTTTTAATTAGAGAACACACACACTTGCTGTAGAAAACTGGTCTTAGGCATAACCGCGTCCCCGGAGTAAACACAGAACTGCCGCGACGTGGGGCCCTCCAGCGCCTCACTCCGCAGAAAGGCCGCTCTGAGGTGCACCCCAGAGCTCAGAACCCGTGCTCACTGCGGCAGACTCACAGGCACACTGAGCTGTGGTGGGTTCTTTTGCAAACAGTAGTTCATTTCTAAAGAGAAAAATAGTACTGCACTCCTGTAAATTTGCTTTTCTGTGATTTCTGGGGAGGTAATTCCAAATGCCTTAAACTTATAAAAAGGACACGTTTTCACAGGCACATATTTCGGAAGGAAGGAAGAGGAAGTGATGATGGAAAGAACAACTAGTCTCACACTGTGATAAGCAAACTTGGAGGTGAGTATGGAATATTTCTTAAAATTACATCTTTTTAAGTTTATTTCTTTTGAGAGAGAGCGCGTGCGAGCATGAGTGGGGAGGGGCAGAGAGAAGAAGAGGGAGAGAGAGAGAATCCCGAGCAGGCTCTGTACCATCAGCACAGAGCCCAACATGGAGCTGGAATTCATGAAACTGTTAGATCATGACCTGAGCCAAAATCAAGAACCACGACACGTGACCAGCTGGGCCACCCAGGTGCCCCTAAAATCATATCTTTTAAAAAATGCCTTATTTCTATTTAACAATTAACTATAATACTCAAATATTAGCAAGAGAGTCTAATGTGTGAAACAGTTATGACCAAAGTAAAATACAATCTTGGCGCAGAGACTGATCATAGAATCACTTGTACTTGGTCTTATAAACCGTCATCCTAAGTTCTGGCAATTTATGTCAGCTTTATCTGATGGTTATGTCTAACATCACTTTCAAGGTCGCTTCCATGCCTTTTTTCTTCCTGCTTCTTCAAACTTGAAAACGCTGGCTAGGGGCGCCTGGGTGGCTCAGTCAGTTAAGCGTCTGACTTTGGCTCATGTCTTGATCTCACGGTTCGTGGGTTAGAGCCCCGCGTCAGGCTCTGTGCTGACAGCTAGCTCAGAGCCTGAAGCCTGTCTTTGGCTTCTGTGTCTCCCTCTCTCTCTGACCCTCCCCTGCTTGTGCTGTATCTGTCTCTCAAAAATAAATAAAAATTATGAAAAAAAGAAAACTCTGGCTGATCTCTTTCCAGTGAACTTGACAATACGTTAGTACTGGTCACAGGCTAGAATGACGTTGTAGTTGCCATCTGATGAAAGAGGCAAAGCAGGTGTGACAAGGTGCTGATGCCGCGAGGCAGGTCCTTGTCACTGGAGAGGGCGGGACTCCGGCGGGTGATAAGGAGAGTCAGTGTGCAGACACACAAGGAGGTCCACAACGGCTAATTCCACCACCACCTCTTAGTGTAAAGATCTGACTTGAGTAGTAAGGAATGAATCTCTAACCTCTGAAAGCTCCTAGCACAACCCTGGGAAAAAGGTGCCAGGGTATGTGAATCTCCCTGAATTCCATTTGCCCTGACACGTTATGAAGCCAAAACCACACAGACATCCGCAAGAAAACTAAGTGAGAGCTGGAGAGTGGGAAAGAGAGCCACGGAAAGCTGCCTCTAGGAACATCTATGACACCCGCATCAGCGTGGGGCAAAGGGAAGGGAAGCGATGAGGACCCCAAGGACCCCAAATTTGTCAACTGGGGCTCCAACCTGACAATGACAGCTGAAACTCCAAGAGTTTTGCACGTTCCAATAGTGGGTAAACGTGACCCATTTGTGGTGGACTCACAACCTGGTGACAGTGAGACAGGACCCCCGTCACAGACACCCCAGGGTGCACCCCCGTGTCACGTACACCCCGTGAGCGCTAGCCAGCTGCGGTCCCTGACCTCTCCAGTGTCCCGTGTCCAGGCAAGTGTCTCCACCCTGCCTGCTTCCCAGCTGTCCTGGGCACGCTTCGGACCCCCCGCTTCTCCGCATGAATTCTGGGGTCCACCTACCGTGTTCCTCATGGAACCATACTGGATCCTGAGTTTATAGATTAATTTGGGGATATGCTACCTGCCTAATAACACATTCTCTTTTCATTCTGGAACACATGTATTCAGAGCTTCATTATAACATATTTCATAAAGGTATTACCTGGTTTTGTTTAGATAAATTCTCAGGTAACACAGTTCATTTTAGGTTTTTGGGTTTTATTGTTTTGTTTCTGCTACCATGAATGGGATTGTCCCCCATTGGATAGATTACCGAATGGAGTGTGGAAATACTACCGCTCTTGTCTGTTGCTCCTGTTGGAATGACATTCTGGCACCGTGGTTGGGTCAGACCATCTGTACATCATCCTGGTTTTCTACATAAACGGCCAGATCAGTTTTGTTGTTTTCATTCAGTTCTTACGCCCATTTCTTCACCTCGGCCGGCTGCGTCCCCCAGGACCACAAAACAATCTGCACAGAGCCACCGAGTACAGGTGTCCCCACGCGGTTCCGGTCACGGATGGTAAGGCTGCTAAACACATCATTAATTATGTCGGCCGATGGCTTGATAAACAGGCTCTTACTGACTCACTGGAGGTTTAGATTTATCAAGTGTGTTTCTGAAGCCAAGATGAACATATGACCTTCTCCTACAATCGTTTTCTGGTGACACACCCTCCTTCAATTCCTTGGGATATATCCTATTTCATTATATTTTACTTTTCTGTTTTTAAACTACACTGCTGTTCCTAAATGAGATAGATCTAGAATGCTGTTCCTTCTACCCCCCGCCCCCCGTGTGTTTGTAATGAAATCATGTAGGTCTCATAAAATCAGCAGGAGGGCTTTGTACACAGTTTGTAAAATGTAAGGATTGTGTCTTCCCAGGTTTGGAAACCCTTGCCTGCAAATCCCTGAAGTCTCTCTGAGGAGAGGAAACAGGAGAAAGGAAGACTTGACTATAAATCTAACTACGAACCCACTTTCTTTAACAGGTCCTGCTGTCAGGTGCCCGGGGGCTCCACTGGTTAACCACCCAACTCTCGCTTTCAGCTCAGGTCACGATCTCACAGTTTGTGAGTTCAAGCCACACATTGGGCTCTGCGCTATCAGCATAGACCCTGCTTGGGATTCTGCCCCTTTTCTCGCTCTCTCCCCTCCACTCTCTCGGTTTAAAAATAAACAAACAAACAAAAAAAGAGTTTTCATTTAATCAAATGTCCTTCATTTCAAAGGTACTGTTGTGACACCGTGCAGAGAAGCGTCTCCTGGTTGTAGCTATGACCCGTTCTCATAGCTGACGGTCTTGCTGGAGGTTTCTCTATCTTCCCACTCTCTCATCTCCCCATTATGCTGGCATTCTCAAGTTCTCTTCTGCTTTTCCATTTCACTAGTTTCTGCTCTTACGAATATATTATGTACTTCCTAGTGCTCACAGTGTACTACTGTTCATTTTTTTAGACTCTTCAGAAAATATTCAAACCACTCTAAATACTTTAGAATGCCTTTTTCCAGGATTTCCCCCCATTTCCAGAGATTTCTTTTCAGCTACCATTTTACTGTAAATAATTTTAATAGCCTGTGGTCAGAGATTTGAGTCCGCATAACAATCCTTCCAACTGTGCGGACACTTCCTTTGTGTCATTATGAAGAACATAACGTACCCAGAGGTCACAGCACTGGTCCCATGCACTAAGTGCTCTATGCGACCCTGCTAGCAGCCCTCCGGGGTGCGCAGGAGCAGCAGCAGCAGCAGCTCCGTCTTACAGTTGAGAAAACCAGAGCACTGTAAGACTCCCTTGCCCAAGCCCCCCTCCCCGCTGACGAGCGCTGAGCCCCTCAGCCCTACGCCCGACGACCACATGAGACACAGTGCCTCTCTCCTGCCCACGGGACTCTCTGTGTCTACCACATCCACACCACTCATCGGGTTATTCAAACCCCACCCCCTACTAGTATCGTTTCTGCTGACACCGTCACTTGCTAAACATTAGTTTCAAGCTCCTACTATACCTGTGAGTGTTAGTTTCCCCTTAATTGTCCCTCTTGGTTCACATATTTCAAGATATGCAGGGCGCGTGCAGTCCTGCATCCAGTCCTGCCTACTGATGGACGGGGTCCCTCTCTCTGTTCTTTCTTCCTTCACATCCTAAATGTTTCATATCACAACACTGTACCAACTTTCCTTTGGTTAGAATTTACATGGCATATCTTGGGGCACCTGGGTGGCTCAGTCGCCTAAGCCTCCGACTTCGGCTCAGGTCTCGATCCCGTGTTCATGGGTTCGAGCCCCACATCGGGCTCTGTGTTGACAGCTCAGGGCCTGGAGCCTGCTTCCAATTCTTGTCTCCCTGTCTCTCTGCCCCTCCCCCTTTCATGCTGTCTCAAAAATAAATAAAACATTTAAAAAAGAGAATGTATATGGCATATCTTTAAGTATCCCATCTTTTTCAGTCTCATAGTTTTATTTTTGGTACATCTACTATCAGCAATATAAATTTAGATTTTCTAAAATCCCATCTCTTTCAGTAGAGATCTCTTTCTTATCAGCTTACACTTATTAAGATCACAGACACACTCCCCTTTCCACATTCCTATGCTGGGCTTTTCTTTACGGACTTTAAAAATTTTTTTTCTTTTTTTCCTACTTTCAATTAACTGGTAAAATTACCAACATTCTCTCTCTATTCCCTCTGCTGTGTCTCTACAGCCAGCAAACCCAGCCACACTCTAACTACGTCATCTTTCAGACACCAACTCTGGGACCACCGTCAGGGAATGAGGTCAGCGGGAGCAACAAGAAAACAGATGAGACCAGGGCTCCTTCTTACAGGAAAACGAACAGTGACGCTGGAACAGAGCAGCAGGAGCGAGCCCGCCGCCGGGACCACACTATCCATACGGACAAAACCATCTCCAAGCGTTTTTTTCCTTTCGTATCTTAAAGAAACCAAGATTCTCTGGAGGCCCAATCTGAATTCCAAGGCTTGCTCCCCTGTGACTTGAACTTGGCTCATGGCGTGAGGTTGGGGGGGGGGGGGGGGGGGGGGGGGGGGGGGGGGGGGGGGGGGGGGGGGGGGGGGGGGGGGGGGG